>NC_025703.1:17160310-17189712 GCF_000633955.1 Camelina sativa | reverse complement strand
AAACGAGCACGCCGCAGACCCTCAAACCAGAGAGCGAGAGCTTCTGTGAGAGAACTGAGCGACTCAAACACTTTTCCTTTTGTTTTTACATTTTCTTTCATAGTTTTTATCGTTTTTCTTAGATTTCTATCTTGTACTCTTTCTACTTTACTCTAATGTTTAATATAATGCAATTTTCATTCTTATTCGTTGTTATGTTTCTTGTTATTATGTCTGAGTAGTGTAGTAAAGTTTCTATGGATGTGATAGATGATTTTGTGTTCTTGATCGGTTAGGATGCCTTAGTTTGATTGTAAATGTTTGATAGATTTCCTTCTAGGTTGGTGTTCTTAATGTTTTCAACAGACCGAGAGGTTGAGATTAGACCTAGGGTGCTTTACCACCGAGAGGTGTAGAAGAGATACTTGAATCAGCTAATGCTAGAGGTTCACTCGCTCTGAGTAAGAGATTAGATGAGTTAGGGTTTACTAACAATAATGAATCGATCTTAATGCCTGTTTGGTCATGTTTCTCCAACTAGAGTTGAGTAGGGAAAGTGATCAAGGTTGATTGTTGCTAGTGTAAGAGTGTGGTGACAAAGTTTTAGAGATTCATTGTCTAGAAAATAATTGCTTGAGGCATGTAAGGCATCTGTACTGGTCAAGAATACTTAGGATTCAATTACCCCATCCTTAGAAGCTTTCGTAATTTAATTGTTTGCATTTTCTTTCATTACTCGACCACTTTCCCGAGCAGGTACACGATAACCTGTATCGAGTAATACCTCGAGCTGTTCATATCCTAATTGCTTACTCGATCACCGCATACGATCCTGTACTTGATTGCTTGCATCGAGTGCTTAGGTCGTGTGGTTTCTTTGTTTATATTCTTGTCTTTCATTTATTCTAGGATTGTTAGATCAAAACCCTATCTGCTTGGCTTGACTTGTAATGTTCTGATCATATCCTTCCTGCTAGCCATAGACAACCATTTGGATTGATAACCCTTTGTACTATAACTGCATAGGGAATTGATACTCTTGGTGAAAACTTGTCTATCAATGGTGTTCAAGCTGTGGCTATCTAAACTGGTTAACAAACCTCAATCAAACATGAGCTATCTCTAGACAATGATCTTAATAACTCACTAATCCACTCTCATGCGAAAAGTGATCAAGTTGAAGTAACATCCTAACCCAACTCTCATTGGTGAAACCATACTAAACAGGCATTAAGAACCAGACCATTACTGGTCAAAAATCACCTTATACAACCAATCTCTTGGGATAAGCATGATAATCTCCAGTATTAGCTTTATCTAACAACCTAAACATTGGTATGATGCAAGGAATCTTAAGATCTATTCTTACCCTCTCAGATATAAGAACAGCTTAGAGCACATCTAACCCAGAAGAGATATATTATCAAACAAGCTTAACCAATCTAAACAACCACAGCCCTAAACCAGCCTAATCCATCTCCAGAATCCTAACTCACTACTCAGATGAACAGAACATGATGATGATGAACATAAACCCAGAAAATGATGAAACTAACATGATAAGATAGATGAGATGATGAACTACAACTTATTATAAAGAAACAAACTCATATTATAAATACCCAGACAGTTATGAGACTTACAAGGTATGAAAATCTGAAGAAAAATAAGAACAAAAGTAGTAATTGATGTAAACAAAAGCTAAAACCCCAAAAGGGGTAAAAACTAGATTTTTTTTTTGTGGCTACAGATATTTTTCTGACCTAAAGAGGCTTATCGGCGGCCATGGGGTACATTAGATATATATAGGACAAGATGGAAGCCCTAAAATAGCTAGCTGACAAAATAGAGAGGCGGCTCGATGTGCTCGACCACAAGTGGTCGAGTGGCTATGGTCGAGTCCTTGCTTCCTCTGTTTCTCACTGGTTAAGTCCTTCAGCAGCAAACGGTCGAGTGTCTCAGGGTGTGATGGTCGAGTGGCCTCTAAACCTTGGTTTCCAGCTTGTTTCAGCTTCTATCTACTTCACTGGTTGCACTCTACTCCTCTTAAGCTCCATTTCCATACTCCTTGAGTCCACATCACTTGTTTAAACAAGAAACAATGCAAATGCAATGCAAATCCTACTCTAATACACAAACAGACCTTAAACTACATGAAAGTGATGAAACTATCTAGCAAACCATGCAAAAGATGTAAATAAACAAATGTTAAACATGGTAAAATATATGCATATCAGAACTACTCATCCCCTCATAGGAACTAATCATCCGCTCAGAGGAACTAATCATCCATTTAGGAATACTAATCTTCTCCTCTGCTACTCTCGGGGTCGCAATCTCTCAAGCCTGCGGTGCGCCAGGCAAATTAATCATCCCCTCAGCAGATTTAATCATCTCCCCATGAGAACTAATCATCTCTCCCACGAGAACTAATCATCTCCAGATGAGCAAACAAGTCTTAACAGTTATAAGCATCATGGTTTACGTAAATCATCTCAATGTCTTACCAACCACCATATTCCCTCACTGAAATATCAACACAACCATGACCACTCTTCAGGTCAACCTCTTAACATCCCAACTACTCTGGGTGTTTACACATGCTTTATCTCTAAATGGAAAAGTTCTAATTTTTCATAAAACTTTCTTATTTCCAGAACCGCATAATCATTAGACTCCAACACAAACCAAAAATTCATAAGAACTTATCATCTTATTAAATCCTCCCCCACCAGCATTGTCAGAAAATTTGCAATATGGTAAATTGGGCCTGAGCAACCTGCTGCCACACTCACAACACCAGTTGAACAGACACCCACACTAGCCACACTTTCATACCCACTCTTAACCTGCATGAAATTCCTGCCTTGCTATTCCGAGATACTGAAACCACTCCGATAAAGTAGTTCCCAACTTAACTTCTCGAACACCGTTCTCGGATGACCTTATCCGAACAATTTCTTTCTTACTTGTCTCTTCTAGATCAAATATCTCAACAACTCCTCTGTGAATATTCTTAGCACTTAACGCATCTAAACGATCTAGACAAGTCTATAACCATTATAGAGATGATCGCACCAGGATTCCTAATCCTCACATAGGATCCGCGAGAAATGACCTCACCGGAACCCCATAATTCTGACCAGACAACCGGTGTAGAAATCGCTCTTTACAAAAACTCCTACAAGTACACCAAACCCCACTTCATCTAGTTACTAAATCGCACAACAAACCAGTCCTAGCGACCAAGTACTAAGAGAGGTGGGCTGGAATAATTGATTTCGTCCAGCCACAGAAAACATTTCCCCATGAATACTCCAATTCACAAACAACTTCTCCAGTGTCGATCGACACCTCCATCTAGTGCTTATACCCATCGCACCACCTGCGATCCAACACACATGGTGTCGATCGACACTTTCCTAGTCTCGGTCGACATTGATGCCCACGACATCTCCTCATTCAAACTTTTCACATCCAAACCTAACTCCAGCCGTTCTCCAGCTATCCAAAACCACAACAATATGCTGGTGTTGACCGACACCACCTTGATGTCGCTCGACACCCCAACCTTACCATAAAATAGTCTATGCCTGACCGCAATAAAAACAATTGACTAAATCACAAACCAACCATTCATTTTACAAACCCACCGTTCGATATGGATTTTGTAGCACCACGAAGCTCTCCACCAAATTTCAGGCAAAACGGATTTCGTTTCATCCTCCAAATGTTGCCTCAAAGTTGCCATCCTGGACTAGTCTATATTGTCTGTATGTGAGTGTTGGGTCCACCGAATCATCTGTTCTCTTCACCTCCCTAACATCGAGAGATCCCTAAATCTCTCTTCTCTTCTTTAGGGCAGGAAAAATATTGGGGAAAGGAACCCCTCACATGAAGAGAATGTTCTATTCTTATAGAGTAAGTTTAGAGTTTCTCTAAAACTGCTAAACCACATTGAATCTGAGATTAAATGAAACTGTAATCTTTAAACTGTTTGGTGTCGAGCGACATCTCCTTAGTGCCGACTGACACCCAGCTTCAAAACTGGTACTTGGTTCACGCAATTTACAAATACTCACATGGAAGTATATTTTTTTGGGTGAAAGATAAGATACTGGTTGTGGATGCTTAATGTCAATATTATAATTTGTCGAGATAAAAGAAAATTACTATGTGTTATGAAGACTATCTTTAACAAATGGTACATTGGTAAAGGGAGAAAAGTCCCGTCACCTAGATTCGAGTAGCATTGGCCACGGGGATTCGAAATTTGGGCCTAGAAAGACTTTAGGTTCACTACTAAAGAAAAGGAGAAAAAAAAAAAAGGCTATTTTTAACAAATGATAGATTGCTCGTTTATTT
This sequence comes from Camelina sativa, assembly GCF_000633955.1. Lineage (NCBI taxonomy): Eukaryota > Viridiplantae > Streptophyta > Magnoliopsida > Brassicales > Brassicaceae > Camelina > Camelina sativa. The sequence continues at coordinate 17,185,368 of NC_025703.1, read as the reverse complement.
TATGTGCATTTAACATTTTCTTGCTTATGAAATTTTTATTTGTGTCTACTTTTTGTGTGTCTTCATTGATTTTGTAATTGTGTTAGCATTTGTTTCTTGAATTTAGATTAAAAGGATATATTGACCATTTTCGAACCTATAATTATAAACAAATTATTTGTTTAGTTGGTTATAATTTTGTTTTTGAATTGAAGTGTATTATAATTACTAAATTTTCAATTATGTCTAAATTACTCTTATCTTCCGTAAGTTAATAAAACACTTCAATTATTGCTGCACTCGATTCAAGCCATGCCTCGTGAACATGATAAGGTTTACCAGACCTATTATCGTAAGAAGAAGAAAGTTAACATTGAAGAGGAAAACAAGTCTTTCTCGTCACCTCCCAGTCAACCAAGGCTAAGGAAGAAACTCAGAACAAAGGAGAGGGTCTGACTTAAAAGAGTCAGAGTCAAAAGACTTGTTTTCCTTAAGAGGGTTCGAAGGTGAAGAGAAGTCTATTTAAGTGAGGAAGCTCACGCCTTTTTCCTTTTATGCTTTTTTGTTACTTTGTGTGGTGAACAAGCCTGCGAGCTTGAGGAGGTGATCGCTATGAGATCTACCTGAGTTTCATTGTATAACCAATATCTACTTGACAATCGTTACTTGCTTGTTCCCTGTTAAGCGATTTTTAATCTAAAAGCAATTATGGTTTTCCTTTGCCTCTATTTCTTATTTCTGGGTTTGAGTGAGTTTTTGGTTAACTTAAACCTTAACATTGGTGCGGTAAAACTGGGTTGATCTTGTGTTTTATGATGAATCGTGACGGTTCGGAGTTGTGTGAGGATGATTCTATTTGTTCCGATGAGATCCAGACACATCTGAAGTTTTTACAGGGTGGGTTTAAGCGTTTTTACAAGGTGGAAACGGAGACGAACTTGCTTCGATGGAAGAGGTGTTACGCTTAGTGGTGAAGACGTTGTCCTGTTGGGAGATTCACACCGGCAAACAAGTGGAGGACAAGAGCGCCTCTGGTTCGCCGTTTCCGGTGCCTCTTTCCAGTGCATCGATGTCCTTAGAGCCTGGGGGTCTTGGGTTACCTTTGGAAACTCGAGCGAGCTTGCTTGAGAAGATTACGATGCCGATCTTCACGGGGTCGCTCGCTTATGCTTGGATCTTTCATGTTGAGCGTTTCTTCCGTTTGGGTCGTTATGGTGATGCCGCAAAATTGGATTTGGTCTCTCTGAGTTTGGCTGGTGACGTCTTGAAATGGTTCAACTGGGAGGTGACGAGAGCGGAGTTTCAGTCCTGGGATGAGTTCAAACAGCGTCTGTTGATTCGATTTGGGGTAACAAACTTATTGCCATCCGCCAGGTTGGGATTGTGGCGGATTATGTGACAGAGTTTCAGGATCTCTCTGCTCAATTTGCTGGCTTGGATGATACACATTTGGAGAAATTTTTTTACAATGGGCTGAAACATGAGATGAAGGAGGTTAATAAGATGAAAGAGTCTAAGGGTGTACCTAATTATATTGCGGCGGTTCTGAAGATGGAGTCTAGCTTTTTTTGTCGTATGATGCGTACCGATGGTGTCCTTGCTACATCACTGAGAAAACCAATCTCATAACTAATTCGTCGTGTGATATTTCGCTTTAAAATCTTTTGCCTTAAAAAGACCACACGACGGCTGCAAGTGCACATCTAATAGATAATAATATTTAAGGATCGATTCCACAAAGAAAGAGTTGTTGTTTGGAGAATTCGTCGGAAGAGAAGTAAGGCTAGGGCTCAATAAAATGGGGGTATTGGTTGTCATGGTCGTAGTAAGAAAATAAACGTAAATAAAAGCAAGTAAAATAAATAAGAAAAGCGTTGGGCATCAAGGAAAATCGCAGGGGATCGATGATTTATCTATCTAGGAAAGTTTAGGGTTAATTTGTTTATCTAAGACTTGGACTACATAACACAAATGAACCATTATGTTATAGATCACAAGCTAACCGTCTAAGATCCCTATGCTCCGTTACTCAACTGTCGCAGGCAACGATGCATAGATCAAATCACTTAAAACAGGTTCGGTTCTAATCCATGAAGTTCCATAGGTAAGTGGTATGTGCTTCCTATGACACGAAACACATCTAAGCTGGGTCAAGCACATATGCAAGTTTTTGGCGACGTACACACACTTTAGATCATAGTTAGTTCATGAGGCTAACTTAAAGCATTAAACAAAAACTTAGAATTAAAGTATAGAATAAACAGAATTTAAATCTAACAAATCTTAAAAATTGCCACCTAAACTAAGATCATCTCCCCGCTTTGATTATCCCTTTAAACCCAACTAGAAAACTACTCTAGCATGTTTAAGGAAATTTTCAAAGCAAGGTTTAATAAACACTAAAACATAAAAGAATAAATAGAGAAAAGGGTTTTAGATATTACTTCAATGATTGTAAAACAAAGTGTATGATCTTCTTCCTTTAGAAATAAAGAACAAAGCTTCACAGAGAGGAACGAGAGAGGGCTCTGGTCGTTGGCTGCTCCTCTGGTCATGATCTCTTGGCTGCTCCAATTTGTGCACACTAAACCCTAGGGCTTAGATGAGTATTTATAGGGTTTTGAAGGCTTAGGATTTTGTAAAGGTATAAATTTCTTTTCTTGATGATTGCAGGACAAGGGGCGGCGTAGGAAGGTTCTGGAACGTGGTGAAGGCTTGGACTGGGCCGCCGTGATGGTTGCTGCTCAGGCCTTCAATATAAGCCCATCGGCTGGATGCTTCTCCTTACGTCGGTTTATAACATGTCTTAGTAAATCGGGCATATCTTCCTTATAAATGAACATATTGACTTGATTCCACTTCGAGGAGAAATATGACTCTTTCGGATTTCCATATACACTAAGCTCGTCAAAATGTGAGTTCTGAAAGTTCTTCAAAAGTGTCACGTAATGTAAAGCTCTGGATATGCCCTGAAACGTATTTTCCTTGTCTTTTGGTCATTTTTGCTATAAAATCTGTAAAACTTTCTTGAAACCTGAAATAATTGATAATAGACATTAAAGCCTTGAAATCATGTCAAACTCTTCCTAAATGCATACTAAAACTATAGCTAAAATAAAAAAAAATAATGATGTTATCAACTCCCCCAGACTTAGACTTTGTTTGTTCTCAAGCCAAAAATCAAAGTAAATCATCGAAAAGAGGTTTTGGAAATCACGGGAATTCACTTATCTTCAGGGATATTGTCTTTGCACTCTTCTTCGCCTTGACATTAGGAACTTCCATTTGTAATCGTCCATGAGAATCATCAACGCTCCTTGATCCAACAATTCTTCGGAGTTACCGGAATCTCCATTGTCATCTCTTTACATAAATTTAAGCAATAATAATAAGTGAAATCTTACCAAGGGAAGATCGATCAAATGCTTGTCGACTCTCTTCAAGCCAAGACTTTCTTCGTATGATTCCTTTCCTCTCCCTTTTCTCACTTCCCAGGAATCTATTTCTCCCTAATTTTCAAGGCTATCATTTTATTTTATTTATAGATCCCTTGCTCTTTTTCATTTTTTTTATTGGACATGCTTCCATGAAATCCAAAGTATGCACGGGTTTACGCGACATCACTTGGCTCACTTCTTTGCTACCTATATCCTTATTCTTTTCTTCTCCTTTTTTTTTGTTTCTTTTCTATTCTTTTTTTTAAGAGTTTCGAAGGGAAGAGAGAGGGGAACATACTTTTTGAAGAAGTGCAATGTCTTGTGTGGCTTGAATGTAGAGTTCTAGTCCAATGTATACCAATTTCCAGGGCTTGATAATTAAGTTCGGTTTAGGTCCTATAAAATTTAGAGACAACGTTAGATCATCCAAATATCCATCAAATAGAGATTTGGGGATTGTTGAGTCAGCTCACAGTCTTTCCAAACTTCGGTTCTGTTGTCAAGCATAATCAAGAGTCATAAGAGTGTTAATCCAAATCAAATAAACCATTAGAATAAGATCATAATCCCCTAGTAGCTTTGACTCAATAAAAAAAATGTGACTTGATAAAAATGTCAACATTATTGATGTAAAAAGTGGAAAAATGTCTCAAGTCAACAAAATAGAAAGTAGCATTAGTATAGGATGGAACATCCTTCCCCCCAGACTTAAATCACACCATCCTGGGTGGGAAAAAAAGAAAGAGTTGAGAATTAAAAATCATAAGGAAGAGTGTAGGTTTAAGAACAATGTCACCTTGATGGAATGATGTTTGTCGACTCTAAACATTTTCAGGTTGCGTAAAAATCGTCTAGAGGTCGGCTGTAGAAATGAAATGTGGTGACTAACCGTTTATACTTCCTTTGGTTGCTTGGCATCCAATATGAACTAGGCTAAGATCATTCGAATTGTGTTTGATATATCTCTAAATGTATCCTCCTTGAAACAAAAACCTAAAACCATCGATAATAATGATAAAATAAAAATAACAAAAACATACCTAAATTATAGAATGGTGATGGTTGGTGGTGAGGATGGTGGTGTTTTGGAGTTGTCTTGCGGTACATGGATGAATGGTCACAGGCAATAGCAGCTGGTACGTTTATGGTATGTGGTACATAGGACATGGTATTGGCTACGAATGGTATGGCTGTTGGGGGCTCTCGGCATCGATCACATGAGGATTGTGATTTATATGTCGCCTTCGCCGTGCTTCAGTCACATTGGAGGTGGTCGGTCAGTAGGTAGTACTTGTCAATAGTCATAGTGTGTTGCCAATCCATGGACCTTTTTCTTCCTTCTCTTTTTGGCTTTTCTATTTTCTATTTTTTTGTGTTTTTTTTTTATATTTAAAAATCTGTAACTAAAATGTAAAAATATAAAAAATAAAAGAAAATAAATCCTAAAAATATAAACTTACTAGACATGGATTGCCTCCCAAGCAGCGCGCATGTTTAACATCGTTGGCTAGACGTTAGCTTGCTTTCTCAAGCAGGGTGAGGAGAGTCAGTTGTCCTTAGACAAGCTCTCTTGGATCTTTCTCCAATGTATGCATCAGGTGGTTCTCTAGCATAATCTTTTTATGAAAGGTTTAGATTCATAAAAAATGTCTTTATTGATGTTGGTGAGAGTCATTCTCCGGTTAGGCCAGTCCATGACGGCTCCAGCTGTGGCTAGGAATGCTCCTCCAAGGATAAGTGGTGTAAACCTCCCTTTCTCGGCATTGATGACTTGAAAATCGGTTGGAACATTGCAAATTCCGACTCTCACATGAATGTCTTGGACCATTCCTTCGGGAACTGTGAATGAGGAATTAGCGAGTCCTATGCGTATGCCCGAAGGTTGTAAGTGTCTCAAGCCAATCTTCGTAGCAGCATCGGTTGACATGATGTTGATACATGAACCAGAATCACATAATGCATCTTTAAATTCAACTCCATTTATAAAACAAGTGATGAGGAATCGGCTAGGGCTCTCCACGTTGTGTTGTGTATAAAATGGTCGTGGGTAGTGTAACACTTGATCATATAGCTCCGTCATCTATTTCCTTGACTCACAACTTTCAAGAAAGAACCGGTCAATGTGATAAATAGAACAAGCTTTTGCAAAAGTGGTACCTTGTGGTAGTCTCCCAACTGCTCGGTTGAAATCGCCTAGATCTCTAATGCTTATCATGCGTGGGTACCAACAGTTGTTCAAGAGGGTGAGACCTCATGGTTAATGTTGAAACCGTGTTCCCTTGAATAGCTCATATTCTTCTTCATAAATCTCCCCTTCTTCAAGTTCTTGCAAAGGCTGGACTCCTTTGAAGGTTGTGATGGTGTTACAAGCGACATGGGGAATTGATTCTTTTTCTCCTTGTTGAGAGGTCTCATGTGTGTTGAGGTTGAAAGTTTCGGCCTCCATGGAACCTTGTAGCTTGTTTTCCACGAAATCCTCTTGTGTATTTGTAAAAGAAAATTTTCCTTTCTCTAAAAGGAAACATGAATGTTTTCCTTTTTCGTCAAAGGTTTTTTTTTCTTATCCTTCCTCCTCGTCGGGTTGAGTTTCTTCTTCCTTGTGTCCAGCAACACGTGAGGTTAGATCCTCAATCTTAGCAGCAAGATCTTGGTTCTTCTCCTTTATTTTGGATTCAATCTCCTTAAGCATCTTGTGGCTCTCCTTTGCGAACGAGAACTCATTCGATATAAGTTTTTCAAAACTTTTTTGTTGAAAGCCGAGACCAAACATCTTCCTCTCGCCTTCATAGGCTCTGTTATCAAGCTTCTGCACACGCCTACTTGTGTCTAAATCCTTGTTGAACAAAACTCCATACTTGGACTCATGGTCCTTTGTTAAATCTAAACCTTCATTCGCCAAGTCTCTAATGTTTATAGCAATGTCTTGAGCACTCTTGAGATATCTCTCTTGTTCTTCTTCAAGACAATGGAGCTTCTTCTCCATGGCTTCAGTATCTTTAGATCTTTGCTCCTCTATGCTTCTAAATTTAAGAGTTATGTCATCCATTTTTCCCGAAAGATCAGACTCGGCTTTGTCAAGCTTCTCATGTAGCATTTTACCTCGGTAGAAAGCTTCTTGGTGTTGAAATTGTTGAAAATTGTTGTTTTCAAGAGTTTCTTCATTAGGGATCCGAAATGTCATGCAACAGTAGAAGTCTTTGAGCTCTTCTTCTCCATCTTTTTTAGTAGATGATAGATCATATGACTCATCATTCTCTATTGGCAAATCTTCATAATGGTTCTCCTTGGCATTTTCTTCAAAATAAGCATCTCCTTCATCGGTTTGGTAGTATTCTTCTCTAGTCCACTCCTTGGAATTGTTAGAATCGGTTGGATACTCATGTGAGGCTGCATGTTCTTCTTCAGCATCTGTAGGTTGAAATAATTGATCATCACTCCAATTATTGTACTCGCCGATTTATTGAACAAGGCCTTCAATTTTCCACTCTAGGCGGTTCTCGATGGTGTAACCCATAATGATAACCTTCGTCCTATCATCATCAATATACTCCATGTTGTTTAAGAACTGATTGTTGACAACATTGATTTGTTCCTCCAAGCGTGTGATGTCCTTGGAGATAATCTCGAGTTTAGCTCCAAACTCAATACTCATCTTATCCAATTTAGCATTTAGAACTTTATCAGCCTCCTCTTGACTTGATATAAGTTCTTCCATCATCTTCATAAGCTTTTTTTCAGTGTAAAAGCTCCTTGAAGTGATTGGTTTTCGAGTATCATATAAAACGTTTTCATTGACATCGACATTCATGGCATCTTGCGAATCAAGGTACTGGTCCGTTGCAAAGCATGGAACGTCCTTGTGGTACTACATGTATGAGTGGGCAGATGGGTAGTAAGCTGGTCCTGTGAGTGTTCGGCCTTCAGATGGTCGAGTAAAAGGGTGGCGACATGGGTGCCTAAAGGTTGGTACATCGGCTGGTCGTGAGTGACCAAGTCATGGACCTTGTAGCGAGTGAGCTTGTGGACCGGATGGGTCTCCGTCGAGGTTCATCCTCAAGGTCTCCTGAAACGAGTGAAAATCAAAAATAAAACTTAAAAATTAAGGTGTCCTAGACATTACTCTAGTTCCTAGACTCTTGTAAACAACAATCTCTCCCCAAAAATGGCGCCAAAAAGTTTGTGATGCATGTGATATTTTGCTTCAAAATCTTTTACCTTAAACATACCACACGACGGCTACAAGTGCACAGCTAATCGGTAGTAGTATTTGAGGATCAATCCCAAAGAGAGAGAGTTGTTGTTTAGAGAATCTGTCGGAACATATGTGGCTAGGACTCAATAAAATGGGGGTTTTGGTTGTCACGGTCGTAGTAAGCAAATAAACGTAAATAAATAAGAAAAGCGTTGGGCATCAAGGAAAACCGCAGGGGATTGATGATCTATCTATCTAGGAAAGTTTAGGGTTAGTTTGTTTATCTAAGACTCGGACTATGAAACACGAATGAACCATTAACTTATAGATCACAAGCTAACCGTCTAAGATCACTATGCTCCGTTATTCAACTGTCACAGGCAACGACGCATAGATCAAAACACTTAAAATAGGTTCAATTCTAATCCATGAAGTTTCATAGGTAAGTGGTATGTGCTTCCTATGACACGACACACATCTAAGCTAGGTCAAGCACATATGCAAGTTTTTGGCGACGCACACACACTTTAGATCATAGTTAGTACATGAGGCTAATGATATATCATGGTTTTTGTGGTTTTTAGCCATGATATAAGTATGATTTTTGAGTTTTTTTATTTGTTTTCTAGGTTATTTTTGAGTCTTTATAGGTTCAGGTACTCATTGGCACGGATGGAATACAAAAGAGCTAAAAAGGGTGATCTGGATCATAATCAAAGCATTAAGACTGATCAACGAAGGTGGGAGACGTTCAAGAGTATGCATCGACCAATGCAACCAAAGCATCAATCGATGCAGTCCCTAAAAGCCAAATCGGAAGTTTTAGAAGATTTACAAAATTTGCCCAAGTTTCCCTTATTTGCAATTAAGGCCCAAAACGTGTTTTAGAGTATATTTAGGATTTTTATAGTCATTGTTAGGACGGAAGTTTGATTCTAGCAAGTTATTTTCTGCAACCTTTTTTACAGAAGAGATATTGAGAGCTTTGGAGAGATAGATCTGATTTCATCTATAGAAAGAAGATTCTTAAACTCCCTTCTTACTTCTTAATATCTATTGCTTATTATTCAGAAAAGATGTTTTGTTCTTCATTGAATAAGTCTGAGTAGTTTGCTTGTTAGGTTCAGGGTTTTTTATAGGGTTTTTTGGTTTATTAGATCTGTTATTTTTAGGGTTCATTATCTTCTGTGATCTTCATCTTAGGTTGTTCTTCATATTAATTCTTGATTGATCACCTAGAATTAATAACTTAGGAAAATAAATTGATATGAGAATATAATTGATTTTCCTGATAAAACCTTTTGATGAGCAAAATTACTTTCTGCAAAGAGATTTGATTTAGTGATTTTGTGAACAATCTAAACTTGTTTTTAAAGCTGATTTATTACCTAGAATTTTGCAAAGAGATTTGGATTTTCTGGTTTTAAATTTAGATAATATTTGCAGTGAGAACTGATTTATTTTACATAAGAGTTTAGAGTTCTAGATCTGATTTTCAATTGCTTGAACCCTATTAAATTATTGATTTAATATTCTGTAATTTCCTGAGAAATTCTCTAGGCCTACCTTTTTAATTCCCTGAATTTACAACACTTTTTACTTCTGTTTATGCATTGTTTTTAAATTAATATTTTGATTTAGCATAATTAAAAGATTAATAAGTCTATTGTGTGATCTAGAGTCTCTGTGGATTCGACCCCTAGAGTATTACAACTACAAGGCTGTTAGTACCATTAGGGTATTACAATTTGAGCATATCAGCTAACTTAAAGCATTACGCAAATACTTAGAATTAAAGTATAGAATAAACAGAATTTAAATCTAACAAACCTTAAAAATTGTCACCTAAACTAAGATCATCTCCCTGCTTTGATTATCCCTTTAAACCCAACTAGAAAACTACTCTAGCATGTTTAAGGGGATCATCAAAGCAAGGTTTAATAAACTCATAATCATAAAAGAATAAATAAAGAAAAGGGTTTCAGATATTATTTCAATGATTGTAAAACCATGTGTAGGATCTTCTTCCTTTAAAAACAAAGAATAAAGAAAATAGAATATAAAAGATTTTGTGAACTTCAAAGCTTCAAAGAGAGGAACGAGAGAGGGCTCTGGTCGTTGGCTGCTCCTCTGGTCATGATCTCTTGGCTGCTCCAATTTGTGCACACTAAACCCTAGGGCTTAGATGAGTATTTATATGATTTTGAAGGCTTAGGGTTTTTTAAAGGTATAAACGTCTTTTCTTGATGAGTGCAGGACAAGGGGCGGCATAGGAGGGTTCTGGAACGTGGTGAAGGCTTGGACTGCGCCGCCGTGATGGTTGCTGGTCAGGCCTTCAATAAAAGCCCATCGGCTGGATGTTTTTCCTTACGTCGGTTTATAACTCGTCTCGGTAAATCGGGCATATCTTCCTTATGAGTGAACAGATTGACTTGATTACATTTCGAGGAGAAATATGACTCTTTCAGCTTTTCATAGACACCAAGATCGTCAAAATGTGAGTTCTAGAAATTCTTCAAAAGTGTCTCGAACTGTAAAGCTCTAGATCTGTCCTGAAACGTATTTTCCTTATCTTCTGGTCATTTTTGCTATAAAACCTGTAAAACCTTATTGAAATCTAAAATACTTGATAATAGACATGAATGCCTTAAAATCATGTCAAACTCTTCCGAAATGCATACTAAAACTATAGCCAAAATGAGTTAAATAATGATGTTATCACTCCTCCTCCTGTGGGAGTTTCTCACTATCAGGTGGTGACTCGATCTCCAAAATTTAGTCGAAAATAGAGACCTCACCCGCGTATTCACCATAATGATGTTGATTTGGATGCTATTCGCAGTCAAGGTTGTGTTTTAAGTGTAAAAGTAAGTACTATTGTGGCCATGTGTGTCCACAGAGGGAGTTGCGTGTTCTCACGGTGGTCAATGGTTATGAATTGGAGGTTCTCGATGAGAATATGGTGGAATGTGCGGAGGAGGCGCCGGCAGAGGCAACTCTGATGGTGTGTCAACCTAACTCAGGACATTATCTTTCAATTCCTTTGTTGGTTTACACTCACCATGCACTACGAAGCTGGTTGGATTGGTGGGAAAGCACAAGGTCATTTTCATGATTGATTGTGGCGCTTCTCACAACTTTATCACTCCAACAGTGGCTGCCAAGCTCAAGTTAAAAATCACTCCTAACACGGGTTTGGATGTGTTGTTAGACAATGGCGTCACTGTCCAAGTCACGAGTGTGTGCCCGACAAATTTCCTATTCCAGTCATCGATTAGTTGCTCGATGAGCTCCATGGTTCAACGATCTATTCTAAGTTGGATTTACGCTTTGGTTATCATCAAATCACGATGAAGCCTTAGGATATTGAGAAAACGACATTTCACACATTGGAGAGCCATTATGAGTTTCTTGTCATGCCCTTTGGTCTCACAAATGCTCCTGCCACCTTTCAGACCCTCTTGAACAAAGTGTTTAAACCCTATTTGTAGAAGTTCGTTTTGGTGTTTTTTGATGATATCCTGGTGTTCAGCAACAATATATCAACTCATGTAGAGCATTTACGGCTGGTATTGCAGTTGTTGGATGAGCACAGCCTCTTTGCTAACATGAAGAAATGTTCATTTGGGGTTCATCAGGTTGAATACCTTGGACATTTCATTTCTTCTGCAGCGGTTGCTACAGATGCAGCCAAGATAGATGCAATGCGTCTCTGGCCTTCTCCGGTGAATGTCAAGCAGCTGCGAGGGTTTTTGGGACACAAGGGTTATTATCGTTGGTTTATTCAGGGTTATGGCATTATTGTCAAGCCACTAACCGATCTACTTCGCAAGAATCAATTCTCTTGGTCTAACGAGGCTCAAAATGCATTCATACGGTTGAAGGATGCCATGATTTTCGGTCATGTGCTAGGTCTCCCTAATTTTACTAAGCAATTTACAGTGGAAACTGATGCGTCTGGCGTGGGTGTGAGAGCCGTGCTTATGCAGGAGCAGCGTCCCCTAGCCTATTTCAGTCATGGGCTATCTCCAAGGGAACAACTCAAGCCAGCTTATGAACGAGAGTTAATGGCTATTGTTTGGGCAGTGTTGAAATGGAAACATTATTTCATTGGGCGTCATTTTGCAGTGCACACAGACCATCGCAGTTTGAAATATTTGTTGGAGCAGAAGGAAGTCAGCTTCGAATATCAACGGTGGTTAACCAAGTTGTTGGGTTTTGACATGGATATCATCTATAAACCATGAGTGGAGAATAAGGTTGCGGATGGGTTGTCAAGAATGCACCAGTCACTGATACTTGCTTCCTCCTCTAACGTATTTGCTTTAACAGTTCCTGGCGTGTTGCAAATGGAGGATATTTACAAGGAGATTGATTCTGATGTTACGGTACAAACCTTGCTCGCCAAGGTTACAAACCTTGCTCGCCAAGGTTTGTGCTCACCCTGAGAAGTTTGCTAACTATCTGTTGAAAGAGGGTCGCCTTTGGTATAAACACAGGCTGCTTCTTCCTAAGAATTTTGTGTTTATACCTCTCATCCTCCAAGGATGTCACGACAGTAAAGTGGGTGGTCATGGTGGTATCGTCAAGACCAAAAAACGTATTTCGGCGTTGTTTCATTGGGAGGGTCTACATCAGACTTTGCAAAAGTACGTGGCTAAATGTTTTATTTGCCAAACCCACAAAGCTTCGACACTCTCTCCCGCTGATCTTGTTCAGCCTTTTCATGTTCCTGCTCTTGTCTGGGAGGATCTTTCTCTTGACTTTGTGGAAGGGCTTCCTAAATCGGGAGGGTAGAATGCAATTCTTGTGGTGGTTGATCGTTTTAGCAAGTTTGCCCACTTCCTGGGTTTATCACATCCATTCACTGCTGCTGAGGTTGCTAAGAGGGTTACGATCCCTTGCCGAGGCTAACAAGGTCAGCTGCTTTAAGCTTATTTAGCGGCTTCTCCCAGGTAAAGGTTCTTTGTCAGTTAACTGGATCCAACGAGAACTTCTTCGCTCTGCTTCCTTCTGGTCAGTCAGTGCTACTATTAGCTATGGTAGTTGGATGTGGAAGAGACCAAGCAAAGGTTTTCTCATCAGTAGAGGTTAAAAGTGGACTGCAGACCTTCTTTTTGCATGATCATTGGTCTGTGTTGGGGCGATTATATGATGTTTTAGGCCATCGTGGGTTTATTGCTCTTTGTATTCCTTCGTCAGCTTCCGTAGCTGAAGTATTGTCTACTCACCGCAGGCGTCGTCATAGGGAAGCTTTGTTATATCATGTTGAAGATGAGCTTGACAAACTCCGTGGCCGGGAACATTTTCTCGAGGTAGATGTCGCTCTGTGGCGCCAAGTAAATACTGAGTTTCGACCTTGTTTCTCCTCTTTGGATACATGGATGCAGCTACGTCACGGTAAGCCACAGGTTACCTGGTCTAGGGCTATCTGGTTCTCCGATTTTGTCCCAAAGTTCTCGTTCATGCTCTGGCTTGCTGCAAGGAACAGACTCACAACGGGTGCTCGTATGATTGAGTAGAATAGAGGGGTAAATCCATCCTGTGGGTTTTGCCAAGCTCCAGTGGAAACGCTGGAACATCTCTTCTTTGGTTGTGTTGACACTTCTTGGAATAGGTCGGCGTTAACCTGCAACCTCTTTCAGCGCCATTCTACGAATGGTTTTCACATATACTATCTCAACTCTCTGTTTCAACGTTCCAAGGGACTACATGCTATCTTCTTCGGCTCGTTTTCCAGGTTGTTGTCCACACCATCTGGTGCGAGCGGAACAAGCGGCGTCATGGAGAGCAACCACGCACTATGACTCAGCTCACTCAGGTTATAGACCGCCTAATCCGCAATATGGTCTCCTCCGTCCAGCGGCGTTGTCCTGACAAGCTAAGGGATGGGTTACATATTTGGTTCCAATCACGATAGCAACTTTCTGAACTTTCACATGTTCTAATTTTTTTCAAATATCTTTCATTACAAGGACACAACTATTGTACAAAGGTTTTTTTTATTTGAATATAATTTCACATTCATTCAAAAAACAAGTAGAAACATCCTAAGAACAATATATATCTTCCTGATTAAAAACGAAGACACTGCCTAAACTAGTCAGAAGAGAGGTTCAGACAGCAAACTTGGCTCGAAAGACCAGTGAACAAACTTATAACAGCAAGAATTTAATAAACAGTATTGAGCCCGCTAGAAATGGATGCATCTCAAAGCATAGAGGAATTTAGAGGACGATACCGATTGATGAAATTGTAGGGCTAAAAACATCATTTTTGCTTCGGAGATAAGTATGAACCTGCTCCGGTTTCCAAATCAACCAAAGCAGCTCCTAGGTCGGTACCTTAAAAAAGGTCCTTAATGCATTGGTAAAATAATATCTGCAACAAGTTACAACAACACCAAACAGAGAAAGAGTTTTGGTTCATGTAAGTTATTATTATTAATAGGTGGTAGTAAACTAGTAATACCATAGGAGTAGAGGCTTTTCTCTTATAAACCTCTTCCTCGAAGTTTGACATTTTCATATTGACATGAATAACTTTGCCATTTAACTCCCGGGAACAGAGTAGCTAGTGTGAATGCTTTTAGTTTCCTGAGATATGTTCGAGTCGCGACTTCGTTTCGTAATTGAAGTAAAAGAAGAAAATTTTGAACAGCCCAAAAAGAGGAAATATCTCTTCTTCTCTCTTGTTGTAATAAAAACCCAACAACTTCTGAAATTCAAAATTTAGAGGAAAACGAAACCAAACTTTTTAACATGGATCTGTCATTGAACAACAAGTATTGAAAAGGGAAGACGATTCAAGACCTGGCCTCATGTTTTCTGTCTTTCTCTCTCAGACTACTTGTAGCGTTTTTAGGTTTTGTTTTGTTCAACGTAGGGCGGGCGCTTAAGCGAATCGAACCGGATACGTATATTTATTCAGTTTTGGTTTAAATTCGAACCCTTTCTTTTAATGATCTGCTTTACAATGGTAAAAAACGTAAAAAAGATTCGATACTGTTTTAGTAAGCTCCGAGGAGATATACAGTAAATTAAAATGATTTTGGTGATTTATATAGTTTATCTTTTTAAAAAATAAATATTAAAATCCCTTTTATTTTATTCTTATATAGATAAATATGAGAATTTTAGTTAAATAATTATATTTGAAGAGTTACAAAAATTCTTAAAGACAAAAAGAAATGGGAAAATACATAATACACAACTTAATAGATAATATTAATAAATTGTGATATTTCACGGAAGAATGATAACTTTTATAATAGTAAATCGAAAAATCTAAAAAAATCCAAACCGACAGTTTCTTCATCTTTTTCTTTCTTACCTAAACCCTCATTTACTAAACAAAATCATGATTTTAATTAGATATAGTACGTCTAGTTAGTTGTATTAGAGGTTAATATATTAAATTACCGAAAAGTGATAATTCTCAAAGCTATAAATCGAAATACCAAAAGTCTGATATTTGAAAGCATCGAAAAAAAATTGCTACAATCAAATCAACTCTTAATTAAAAAGGTAAAAAACAGAAAAACGAAAAATATAATCAAATAATTAATCAGTTGTGAACTATATTATAATTTTGGAGTTAACAAGATTTATTATTAGAAGAATCAGAGGAGAAGAAAGAGATGAGTATATGGATTTTAGAGAGAATCTTATAGAAATAGTAAGACTTCTCGCTACACGTTTTACTCTTCTACATAATTAAAAATGTTAATAGTGGTTTTTAACCCGATGGGTGGGATCCATGAAAAATAAGAAACCCAAAGATCTGATTTTTATGTTAAATTTTCACTGGCTTAAAATGGTTTAGGTACCCGAATTGGATAGTCTCATTCGGTTTATCTTATTAGGTTATGGATACCCACGAGACTTAAAAAAAAAAATCACATGTGATAAACGATGTCGTTTTTCTTCTTTTAGTCAACAATTAACCCTAAAACTAAAATCCCAAAGTGGCAAAATCAATTTCTCTCTGTCAGCCACCATCCTCACCGGAGCCACCATTCCGTCTTCTCTTCCTTCTCCCCAGATTTGAGATTTCAATGTTCTCAGTGCTCTCTCACAAAAAATTCTTTGTCGACCCAACCCAGATTTAGGCCCTGAATGGAAGCATATAATTTGTGGTATTGGCAAAAAAAAATATGAATAACGCACACAGTCACCATTCACCATTATTATTTAGTTGTTTGCGTTTTTCCATAAAGTAAAAAATGATTCATTTGCGTTTTTCCAACGAGTGTAATAACTCATGGACCGCGTTTGGTTTTTGATCCTTCAATTATGCAGCGGGTTGTTTTAAAAAACGCACCTGAATAAACAAAATATTTATTTATGTTTATTTTAACTTATGATTTGAAAATAACTAATCAACATTCTATATATCAACAAATTTCTCTGTGTTAAATTTGTTTTAATTTAAAATTTTGTTAAATGATTTCATAAATTTTTTGTTTTAAGTAAATTTGGATATTTAAGATTCAAAATAATTTTTTATTAACGCAAAGAATATTATAATTTACAATTATTTTAATTATCTATATTTTTACTAGTTTATTCATATAACTATTTTAATAACTTTATTCATATAATTATTTTAATAACAACAATATCTATACATATATATAATTTTATTGTGAACCGCAGTTATTTTTTTCACCAATCAAACATTATTTTGTACCGATTATTTTGGAATAACCGCACTTGTCCCGTAAATACATTTGTCCCGCACGTACCGCAGTTGAACCGTACCGCACTAACAAATTTTTTGTCCCGCACCATTAAAACCGCGGTTACCATTCGGACCCTTAGAGATTCATTCAGTAAGAAACTGAAACTCTCTCGCCCTTTAAATCTCATTTGCTTTCTTCGCATCTTCTCTTGTGTGTGTGTGTGTTTTTTGTTTGGGCTTCTTCTTCACCTGTACTTTGCATCTTCTCAGTGCTCTTTTTATGTTTTTGCTTCCTTGATCTCTGATTGTTTCTCTCTGTCTCTTTCGAACAGATTTGCTCGTGAATACATCTGGTTCGATTTGCCTGTGAACCAACTAGTAGATCGATACCTTCGCCGTCAAACTTGATGCCCTTGGAGAAGGAACATACGGTGTCGTTGTTTTTGTTTTTGTTTTGAATGAGAAAAATATTGTTGTTGTTTTTGTGACTTTTTTTTTGGTTTTGATATTTATATATGTTAACAAGACTCTTAAATATATTTGTATACTTTATCTATATGATATAAGATTATATATTTTTGAAATTTGTCACAGATATATTAAATAAACAAAATACATAATAGAAATTTGGTACCAAAAATCGAAAGACGCTAAAATCATAATGTAAAATGCAAAATACATCACATAAGACAAAAAAATTTGGGTACCCACGGATTTACCCATAAAACTAAAAACCCGTTCGGTTTACTCACAAAACTTAAAACATATTTGGAGTTTTATGAATTCGGGCTTTTTCTGGGTGGGTTTTTTTGGATTCAGGCCGGACTGGGTTTTTTTACCTACCACAACATCCCTATACATAACTCATATTTATAATGGGAGGAGATATAGACAAGTATAAAGAGGTTAGTGACGAGTGGTGATCAAGTATTACATGCATTGCAATAGGGGAGACACTTGTTGTTATGGATTGCATGAGGAGAAACACTTGTTGTGATGGATACTCACACTTAGTTTATAACACTCCCTCTTGAGTATTTATCACCAGTGTGAGTTACACACTGCCTCATTAAAAACCTCATCATGGAAAAGCCCAGTGGGATAAAAATCATGACAATGGAAAAAGAGTATAGTAGTGTAAACTCGCCTTCGAAAAAACTTAACAAATCTCGTAGATGCTGCATTTCAATACTATGAATATGTTTTCTGAACGTTGAAGTAGGAAGTGCCTTTGTAAATAGATCTGTTGCATTGTCACTTGAGCGGATATATTGGATATCAACTTCCTTCTTTTCTTCGAGTTCTTGAGTGTAGGAGAAAAATCTTGGAGGTATATGCTTTATTCTATCACTCTTGATGTAACCTTCTTTGATTTGGGCAACACAAGCAGCATTTTCTTCGAATAATGTTGTTGGCTCTTTCCTGGTGACTATTCCACTAGATTCTTGTATGTGGTTAGTCATTGATCTGATCCATACACATTCCCTCGACGCTTCATGAAGAGCAATTATTTCTGCATGATTTGAGGAAGTGGCGACCAAAGTCTGTTTCTGTGAGCGCCACGAGATTGCAATTCCTCCAATTGTGAAAACATATCAAGTTTGGGATCGGGATTTTAAAACCAACTAGACCAACCAAAGAGTTTCTAGGATATAATAATCCCGAGTCAATCGTACCTTGAAGATAACGAAATATATGTTTTATCCCACTCCAATATCTACAGATAGGGGATGAGTTGTATCTTGCAAATAGATTAGTAGCAAATGCAATATCTGGTCTAGTGCAATTTGCAAGATACATGAGTCTACCGATAGCACTCATATAAAGTACTTAAGGACCAAGTATTTTCTCGTTATTTTCACAAGGTTTGAATGGATCATTATCGACATTAAAAGATCTATTGACCATTAGAGTACTCAAAGAATTCGCTTTATCCATATTAAAGCGCTTTAAAATCTTTTTCGTATACACAAATATTCCATCTTGGAATGCTCTATTTGGAGCCCGAGACAAAATTTTGTCTTTCCAAGATCTTTCATTTCAAACTCTTCTTTCATATGAATACTTGCATCATCAATCTTCTCTTGAGTTCCAGTTATATTTATATCATCAACATATACATCAATGATCACAAATCCCGATGAAGATTTTTAATAAAGATGCATGGACATATTTCACTATTAACATACCTTTTCTTTACTAGGTATTCGCTTAAGCGATTATACCACATACGTCCAGATTGTTTTAATTCGTAAAGTTATCGCTGTAATTTGATCGCACAAATTTTCTTAGACTTAGAGTCTAATGCCTCAAGAATCTTAAATCATTATGGGATTTTCATGTATACATCATTATCCAATGATCTATATAAAAATGTTGTCACTACATTCATAAGGTACATTTCTAAATTCTTAGAAGTCGTTAGACTCATTAAGTACTTGAATGTAATTGCATCTATGACTGGAGAATATATTTCTTCATAATCAACTTCAAAGTACCTGAATGAAATTGCATCCATGACTGGAGAATATATTTCTTCATAATCAACTTCAGGTCTTTGAGAAAAACCTTGTGCAACAAGTCGTGCTTTATATCGTGTGATTTCATCTTTCTCATTTTTTTTGCACAAATACATTTCTTATGTTGGCATTCTAAAACAGATCTTGGATTTGGATATCTTTTTCATAATCGGTCTTTTTAGATACAGAAAAGAGAATATTTTATTATCATCATCGATTTTATTTTTATATTATAATATTTTATTTTTGACATAGTTAATAGAAATCAAATATGCAGGTTTTCAATGATTATATATATTTTTTTTGGTTTAATGATTATGTAAATAGTAAAATAATATTACCAAAATTTGACCCAAAAAAACGGGAAAATTCAGTTGTCANAAAAAAAAAAAAAAAAAAAGGGAAAATCCCATTAAAAATAAAAATAAAAAAATGGTTCGTGCACTTTGAGCAGAGGAGATGGTTACACACATTGCATCGGTTGGCGCGAAAATCGGCAATAAACCCTAATTTATCCCAGACCGACGCTTCTTCTTCCTCTTCCACACCTAAACCCCACACCACATAAACCCTTTTCCTCTAGAATTTGATTTCCATGACGATTCTTCGATCTCGTAAAATCCCTTCGGCCTCAGCCAAGCCACTCCCTAAAGAATCGGACATCGAGCCCTCCACTCCTTGTCGTACACAAGAGCCCGATGTTCACCGTTCGCCGGATGAGATCGCTCCCAAATCGGGTCCTACTGTTGAACCCACTCACACAACCCGGAGGCGTAGTCTTCGTCTTGCACACCAATGCGACGACGTCGGCGATGACTGTGTCACTGAGAAAGGGGTTAGTGTTTCAGTTTGTGGCGAGAGCATGCCCAATAATATAGATGTTAAGTTTTTGAGTTTGCGGTCAGGGAAGAAAGTTGCTAAGAGGGGAATTGAAGAACATGGTATTGAAACAATTGAATCTAGGAGATTTGATTTCGAAACCCAATTTGATGCATTGGAGAGTGGGGTCAGTAAACGCAAGAGGGTTTGTGTTGATTTGGTTGAAGATAATATTGTGAGAAAGGAATCAGAGAATAGTGGGATTTCTGGAGATTGTGGAGTGGTTAATGTAGATTTCAAACTGGATTCACAGTCTGGAAGAATGGTTAATGAGGAGATGGGATATACTAGTGGTAATGACTCTTTACCGGAGGATTGTGCTGAAGAAAATGAGAGCAAGAACAAAGGAAAGGCTGTATTGGAAGATTCCTCTGGATTAAATGATGTGCAGGTGATTTGTGTTGAGAGTTACGACATGCCAAGTAGCTCTATGGGTACTAGGAGAAGATATACTCGGGAGGAGAAGGGAAAGGGTATTCAGGTGGAGACTGTCTCTTCTCCAATCACGGTTGAGGTTGTCGAAGTTGTTGAAGAAGAAATGGAGATTGAGAATGAGAATCCCCCTGATGCCTCTGTACCAGAATTGTCTGCGACGACGGTTAATGCAGAACCAACGCAGAATCATAACAGTAATGAAACTGGAAACGGTTCAAGAAGTCGGCACTTTCGCGACATTGCCAGGAGAAATGCTTCCAGATTTGCTCATTTTGATGCTCGAATGGAGGAAGAAGAGGACTTGTCAGATAGAGAGGGTGAACAACAGGTCGAAGATTGGCCTGGCCCTTTCTCTACTGCCATGAAAATAATTAAGGACCGGGAAGAAAACACGACTTCGTATTTTGGTATTGGTGTCTCCAACAAAGAAAGATCTTCACCAACTATTTGGGTTCCTAGAATAAACTGTACTTCTGCCCCTCGAAAAGCTCCATCTCTGCAAGAGCTATCTTTGCAAATTCTTGTCAAGAATGCTGATGCCATCGTTTCGCTTGACTATGTTCCGGACGCACTAAGGGTTAAACTTTGTCAATCGCTATGTGATTCTAGGCGAATGGACGTACACTTTCTTGATCTTCTTGTCCGTGGATCTCCAACAGAAATTTGTGTTCCAGATTGCTCATGGCTGACCGAGGAACAATTCACTGAATGTTTTAAGAACTGTGACACCAGCAATTTGATGGTAACTTACTCTTACAGTTTTATTTTTACTTTACTACAGCATCATATGTTGCATTTAGGTGAATGTATATATATTTTTATTCTGTCAGGACAGCATTTTCTGCATCATTTTATTCTTGTAGGTAATTGGCTTTTATTGGATATTGAACCGTACGTGAGGTTCGCTGACCGTTACTGGAAAATGATTATACTGAACGGAATGAATCATGAATTATCCTATGATAAACATCTGGTCATACTTGAGATAAAGTTCTTAGCTCGCAAGATAAGCTTTTAGGTGTACATTGTAACTAAAGTCCACATTTCCCCTTTCTGAAACAGGTTCTTCAACTCGACCAATGTGGACGTTGTATGCCAGATTATGTACTACACCTCACCTTAGCAAGGTCACCAAAACAGTTGCCAGTGCTATCTTCTTTATCCTTAAGTGGTGCATGCCGGCTCTCCGATGTGGGGCTAGAGGCACTTGTTTCTGCTGCTCCTGCGATTACATCTATTAATCTCAGCCAATGCTCTCTTTTAACATCATCTAGCATTGATATGTTATCTTATTCATTGGGGTCAGTTTTAAGGGAATTGTATATCAACGAGTGCCAAAACATTGATATGAAGCTTATTCTACCAGCATTAAAAAAGTTCGAGAAGTTGGAAATATTGTCCCTTGCGGATCTTCCTTCAGTCAAGGGTCAGTTCTTGAAGGAGTTTGTTACTGCTAGAGGACAGACCCTGAAGCAGCTAATTTTGACCAACTCTGGGTATGCCTCTTGAATTTCCTTGTTTCACCCTTTTTGATCCGGTCACTATTTTCTTATTTGGCTTTGGGAATTTGGTGCAGGAAATTATCTGATTCTTCTATTAAAATCATCTCTGAAAACTGTCCCAATTTAACCGTGCTTGACCTGGCTAACGTATGTAAGTTGACGGATTCTTCTCTGGGCTACCTTGCAAATGGCTGTCAAGCTCTGGAGAAATTGATTTTTTGTCGCAACTCTTTTAGGCAAGTCTCTATACCCATATGTATTCATGCTTACTGGAAAGTTACTTTCTCATTTGAATGGTCATGCTATATTGGTACAACCACACAAGGTTGATCCATGATTTTCTTATTTTCCGTTATGTGTGAGAAACTTATGGTGCTACTTAGTTAAATGACTCTGCCACAATGTTGATGTCAAATCAATACACATAGTCATGTTCTTGTGAACTGTGATGGTTGTGTTGAATGTCAAAGTTAACAAACGCTTCATATGTCTCTCTATAGTGATGAAGCTGTAGCTGCATTTGTAGAAACTGCAGGCCATTGTCTGGAGGAGCTATCACTAAACAATGTTAAGAAGGTAAATGGATCTCTTTCCCACTTTGCCATCAATCCACAGAGTCATGCTCAAGTCAGACACTAACACATTTGTTTTATGTTCAGGTTGGCCACAACACGGCCCTAGCAATTGCCAAACATTCAGAAAAGCTGCAGATTTTGGATGTATCCTGGTGCCGAGATATGTCAGACGATTTATTAGGCTACATCGTCGATAACTGTTCATCTCTGAAAGTGTTGAAGGTCTTTGGATGCACTCAGGTAAAATATTGAAAACCCAAGATCCCATCCTCCCCTTTCCAAAGAAACAGACAAACCCTGAAAAAGAAACCTGTTTTATCTCTTTTGCAGGTGACGGATGTATTCGTTAAAGGTCACTCAAATCCTACGGTGAAGATCTTAGGTTTGAAGATGGTTCCCTTCTTGGGTCACCTTACAAAGAACTTTGCTGATTACTGAAAGAAACTCAATATCTCCCTCTGCTTTGTTTGGTTTTAGAGAAGAGCAGAGACGGTCTACTAAATTGTCCAAACATGTGTTTTTGGTTGATACCTAATCTAGTATTTATTAAATTGACAAGATCGAAAATCCAAGTTTACTTCTATTTTTGAGTTCGAATGAATTTAGAGGTTAAAATGTTTGATATTGAATTAAAACAATATTGAATGCAAATCATATTGGTTTGGCTTTTGGATCAATCATTTGACTCATTCCGGTTGGTTTAGAATAAACTATTCATCTTGGGTTCTGATGAACTATGCAATTCTCCGAAGTCCATGGCGTTTTTGGTTGTTTGAGGTATGAATCCAAAACCATATACTGTATATACTTTTTCGCAAAGCACGCACATTTTGTACATGGAAACTAAAGATTGATTGATACACACACTTCACACACTTCACTATACTTTACATAACAGTCTTAAGACATTTCACTATACTTTTACATAACAAACAAATGCAATAACAAGTGAGCCAGCCATTAATCACTCTTCTGTGTCTTGATTCTTCTCTCCCATTCTCAAAAACAAAAACAATCGAGGAAAGGCAGAGAGAACCAAGATTGTTGCTTGTGTGTTATCTTGTGTACTGGAGCAAGTATGTATCATCTAATGATTCAAGTTTACCAGTTTCGACGATCTGGTCCAATAACGCAACATATGCGTCAGGTCAGGATATCAATTATCAAATTTTAGAGTAATGAATTTGAGGTTTTTACCTCGAAACCGGTCTTCTGGTATAACTCCTGAGCAACTGAATTGGTTTTATGTACATGAACATACACTTGTTCAACTCCTGCAACCAATAAAATCCACACATGGTTTTAGATCCTTGTCTACAAATGTTCAAGTTAATTTAACGGCTTCGATACAATCATTACAAGGACGGCCTTTCTCTTTTCCATCAATATTATTTACCACTCAATCTGGCTGACTCGACGGCGAAACGTAACATGTTACAAGCAATGCCCTGGCGGCGAGCTGATTTCGCAACACATAGATTAGCAATATAACCATACCTATTTGATCCTTCCAGGTTTATGCTACAGAACAATTGAGACTTGACCTTTTCCTGCACATAATGTAACTTTTTATTAGGAGTCTTTCGACACACACACACCCAAGACAAGAAATTGAATCCCAAACATTTAAAGAAAATTATACCCCAGGAAAAGTCTCTCCCTGCAAGAAAAACCGAATGCTCAAATCAAGCGTCCCAACAACACTTTTGATTACTGAACGTTTAATATTCTTCTCTTCCTTCTTTACCTGAAGAATACAATACAACAACCAACTCTCAATTTCTCAAACTCGTTCCATTCTCAGTTCTAGTTTTCACTATTAAGTGCAAACAGTAGAATAATACCGCAACAATACAGGAACATGTTTGCCCGTGCATCCCTTTACATCTTCTTTTTATAGCATTAAACTCCTGAAACGTAAGAAAAAGACAGTAATTGGGGATATCATCATTACTTTGAAGAAAGCTTCCTCCACTCCAGTTAAGGAAAGAGCTAAAAAATAAAACTGATATCAGCTTCTTCTACCTGCTCTGCAAATTTCCTTTTGTAGTTATCAATATATCTGTGTTTTTACAAAAAGATCACAACAATTAATCAGATATACCAATCATCTCCTTTCAACCTAAACTATTCAATACTACTTCCTACAGCATCATTCAGTCGCATCCTAGGCTCTAAAAGACTACTACTATCAACACTATAGCCAATACAGATCATTTCTTTGTTTGCTTAACAACTAAGATTACTCCTAACTCTGGTTCTTAAAATGGCTAAGCTAACCTTTCACTGGAACGATCTTCCCAATGGCTCTCTGCACGAAGCCAAGCTGCAGTCTAACTCGAACCAAACACACAAAAATCAATATAAGAAGAAGAAGAAGAAGAAGAAGAAGAAGAAGAAACCATAAACGAAACTGACTGACTCTGAGGTAAAGACCTTACCCAATACTCTTCATCAAGCATGGCCTCTCTTGCAACGAATTTACCAAATTCAAATCTATCTTCATGGCCAACCTCTGGCTCAGCAGGCTGCAAACGATCGAATCTCAAACCATCAGGTCTTAATTGATCAACTTGAGGAGGTGGTTTTGATATCTTCACAGATAGCTCTTCCTTCTTAGACGTATCAGAAGATCTCGAATTGATCGTTGTTAATTTCCAAAGAGGGATGGAAGCTCTACGAAATCTCTGCCGGAAAATTCGAGATCGACCGTGCGTGACTCGAAGCAGCTCAGTCCGATGAATCGAAATCGTCGACATCGATCGCCGCCGTACCCAGAAGCAACTTTGACCTGAGAATGTCGTTAACCCACCGGAAGAGAGAAGAAAAGAGAGTCAAAATGGATAAAAAAAAAAAAA
>NC_025703.1:17159090-17160109 GCF_000633955.1 Camelina sativa | reverse complement strand
TCCTTCAGTCAAGGGTCAGTTCTTGAAGGAGTTTGTTACTGCTAGAGGACAAACCCTGAAGCAGCTAATTTTGACCAACTCTGGGTATGCCTATTGAATTTCCTTGTTTCACCCCTTTTGATCCGGTCACTATTTTCTTATTTGACTTTGGTGCAGGAAATTATCTGATTCTTCTATTAAAATCATCTCTGAAAAATGTCCCAATTTAACCGTGCTTGACCTGGCTAACGTATGTAAGTTGACGGATTCTTCTCTGGGCTACCTTGCAAATGGCTGTCAAGCTCTGGAGAAATTGATTTTTTGTCGCAACTCTTTTAGGCAAGTCTCTATACCCATATGTATTCATGGTTACTGGAAAGTTACTATCTCATTTAAATGGTCATGCCAATATTGGTAAAACCACACAAGGTTGATCCATGATTTTCTTATTTTCCGTTATGTGTGAGAAACTTATGGTGCTACTTAGTTAAATGACTCTGCCACAATGTTGATGTGAAATCACTACACATAGTCATGTTCTTGTGAACTGTGATGGTTGTGTTGAATGTCAAAGTTAACAAACGCTTCATATGTCTCTCTATAGTGATGAAGCTGTAGCTGCATTTGTAGAAACCGCAGGCCATTGTCTGGAGGAGCTATCACTAAACAATGTTAAGAAGGTAAATGGATCTCTTTCCCACTTTGCCATCAATCCACAGAGTCATGCTCAAGTCAGACACTAACACATTTGTTTTATGTTCAGGTTGGCCACAACACGGCCCTAGCAATTGCCAAACATTCAGAAAAGCTGCAGATTTTGGATGTATCCTGGTGCCGAGATATGTCAGACGATTTATTAGGCTACATCGTCGATAACTGTTCATCTCTGAAAGTGTTGAAGGTCTTTGGATGCACTCAGGTAAAAATTTGAAAACCCAAGATCCCATCCTCCCCTTTCCAAAGAAACAGACAAACCCTGAAAAAGAAACCTGTTTTACCTCTTTTGCAGGTGACGGATGTATTCGTTAAAGGTCACTCAA
>NC_025703.1:17142102-17156543 GCF_000633955.1 Camelina sativa | reverse complement strand
TATATATGATCAAGGTTAAGGACTTACTCCAAAACCTAAAGCTTCGAGAACTTCAACTGGATCAAGTTCATCAATATCCCTTTCTTCAACCTTAGCCCAATCAATATACTTATCCACTGGGTCTACCTCATCCCTTGTGACCGAAGACGATAAGTTGGTTTCACGAGGAAATGTTTCTTGAGGTTGGTTCTCCCTTGATTCTTGTAATGCATTGAGCTGGGCTTCAACAACTTCAAGAGTATTGTATGGAGGATATGAATTGTACGTAGGGTGTGGAACAGGTGCTGGTATTGATGGTGGTGTCGTTGAGAAAAGAAATACATTGTTGAAAGTGTCCTGAAAAAAAAAATTTATCGTAACAATAATACGAATATGTGATTTAATTGATAACGTATATTTAAGATATGGTCATCAATATTGTTTACCTGATGAAGAGAATCAACTGTTGATGGTACCGTGGGCGATATAAAAGTTTTTTTTTTTTGGTTTAAATGTGAAGATTTCATTCCAATAGAGATTACATAGTTTATATACCGATTACAAAAAACCTATTATCACAGGAACTAGAGGCAAAAAAGAACAGGAGGATTGTGCGGTCGACAGAGAGGCGGAGTAAACTTCAAGGAGAGAGGGAGAGTGCAAATCGGACCCTGGGAAAGACAGGAGGCGGTCCCGGATTGTGCGGTCGACAGAGAGGCGGAGTGTAACGGCGGAGGATTGAGATGCTGAGAAGATCCTCGCATTCCTCTCCTTCCAGAGATGGTAGACCACCGTTTGGAAGAGAAGTTTGACGATTGCAGTGGCTTTGACGGTGTGCGGCTGACTGTGAGTGAGGATCCAAGCTGAGGACGCTAGAAGAGCGGTTGGAGGACTGGGAAAGAGTTTCGCAGCGAAGAACCCCCAGAGCTCTGAGGAGAAAGGACAAGTGAAGAAAAGGTGGTCATGGGTTTCTGTACCATTCGAGCAGAGAACACAGGCAGTGGGGACACTCATTCCCCAACCTCTGAGTCTATCTCTGGTAGGCAGCCGATTTAAAAGTGTCAACCAGGTAATAAAGGAGAACCGGGGCACATTTTGTGTAAATCATACCACGTCAGCCCAAGGGACTACAGGAGAGTGGAGCCTTAGTTGTTCCCAGGTTTCTTTGGAGGAGAAGGTGGGACGGTAGTCACCTGCAGCATTACGCCAGAGGTAGGAGTCTCGGCCATTGCCACTACAAGAAAACATGGATTTTACGACTACAATTGGCGACTATATATGTAGTCGTCATTTTTGGCGACTAAGTAGTGACTATTTAGCGACTATTTTACGACTACAAATATTTGGTCATATATTAGTCATTTTTTAACGACTGCATATGTTAGTCGCTAGTTTAGTCGTAATTTAGCGACTATTTTATGACTATATTGCACACCAAAATATGTAGTTGCTAAATAGTCACCAATTTAGCGACTAATATGCGACTTATAGTAAACGGTCGCTAAGAAGTCGCATATCAGTCGCTATTTAAGAAAATCATAATTTTCAAAATTTAATCCCAAACCATTAACCAAACCCCAAGACCTAAATCATAAACTCTAAATCTTAGAAATTAATTCATAATTCATAAATTCAAAACTTAACCCCAAATCATAAACCTATACACCAAACCCTGTACTTTAAACCCTATATCTTAAATTTTAAACTTTTATAATGTATAGTATATAGAAATTAAATTATAAACCATTTAACCAAAATATAACCATTATGTGTATAAAATTAAATCTAATCTAAAACTATTTAGTGTATATATATAATTTAATACTTCCAAAAACTATTTACTTATAAAATTTATTAAATTAGTCATTGTAAAATCTGAAACTAATTGTTGATAAAAAAAAAACATAAAACTATATCATTTAGTCTGGGCTTTGAGAGGCTTTTGTACCACTTTGGATTTTGATATGAATTGAAAATTGGCCAACAAAAAAAAGAAATAAAAATCAACAAACAAAGAAACCTTCACCAANAAAAAAAAAAAAAAAAAAAAAAGACAGATAACGATTAAGGGCAAGATCGTCATTTTAACATGTAGACAAGTTGCCGCGTTTGTATCGAACGGTCGTAATTGTGTGGCGTGGCTAATTGGAAAGGCGTAGATTGATTTGACAATTGTCATCTTCTTTTTTCCTCCACATACACAACAGTATTAGGAAAAAACAGCTCCATAGTGAATTAGAAAAATAAACTAAAACGTTGCCGACGTCTCATTATTTGCAACTTTCAATCCATTTTCCATACATGAGGTCCAATTCTTTTGTAGGTTTTGACTGTGAACCCTATATTATTGCGGTATAAATATATCGCTGTAAAATAAATGTATTGTTAGGTTCAGTATATCGTTTTAAATAGATTAGTCAAAAATAAAATAATTTTTGTTGACTAAAATCATATCTGAAACCCACCAAACCCGCATATATTTAAACTCAATCCAATTCGTTTCGACTATATTTTAAAGAATAAACATTTAATATGAGGACAAAAACTGTAGCGTCAATTTTTTATATATATATATAAAGAATATATAGTTACTCTATAGTCTGTAGGCTGCAGTATATTAATATCATTCAACAAAGACTACGAATACAAACATACGATGTTCTATACGACTATACAGAATAACACACGAGTACGTACCAAATAATATTACAGTATATATGATCAAGGTTAAGGACTTACTCCAAAACCTAAAGCTTCGAGAACTTCAACTGGATCAAGTTCATCAATATCCCTTTCTTCAACCTTAGCCCAATCAATATACTTATCCACTGGGTCTACCTCATCCCTTGTGACCGAAGACGATAAGTTGGTTTCACGAGGAAATGTTTCTTGAGGTTGGTTCTCCCTTGATTCTTGTAATGCATTGAGCTGGGCTTCAACAACTTCAAGAGTATTGTATGGAGGATATGAATTGTACGTAGGGTGTGGAACAGGTGCTGGTATTGATGGTGGTGTCGTTGAGAAAAGAAATACATTGTTGAAAGTGTCCTGAAAAAAAAAATTTATCGTAACAATAATACGAATATGTGATTTAATTGATAACGTATATTTAAGATATGGTCATCAATATTGTTTACCTGATGAAGAGAATCAACTGTTGATGGTACCGTGGGCGATATAAAAGTTTTTTTTTTTTGGTTTAAATGTGAAGATTTCATTCCAATAGAGATTACATAGTTTATATACCGATTACAAAAAACCTATTATCACAGGAACTAGAGGCAAAAAAGAACAGGAGGATTGTGCGGTCGACAGAGAGGCGGAGTAAACTTCAAGGAGAGAGGGAGAGTGCAAATCGGACCCTGGGAAAGACAGGAGGCGGTCCCGGATTGTGCGGTCGACAGAGAGGCGGAGTGTAACGGCGGAGGATTGAGATGCTGAGAAGATCCTCGCATTCCTCTCCTTCCAGAGATGGTAGACCACCGTTTGGAAGAGAAGTTTGACGATTGCAGTGGCTTTGACGGTGTGCGGCTGACTGTGAGTGAGGATCCAAGCTGAGGACGCTAGAAGAGCGGTTGGAGGACTGGGAAAGAGTTTCGCAGCGAAGAACCCCCAGAGCTCTGAGGAGAAAGGACAAGTGAAGAAAAGGTGGTCATGGGTTTCTGTACCATTCGAGCAGAGAACACAGGCAGTGGGGACACTCATTCCCCAACCTCTGAGTCTATCTCTGGTAGGCAGCCGATTTAAAAGTGTCAACCAGGTAATAAAGGAGAACCGGGGCACATTTTGTGTAAATCATACCACGTCAGCCCAAGGGACTACAGGAGAGTGGAGCCTTAGTTGTTCCCAGGTTTCTTTGGAGGAGAAGGTGGGACGGTAGTCACCTGCAGCATTACGCCAGAGGTAGGAGTCTCGGCCATTGCCACTACAAGAAAACATGGATTTTACGACTACAATTGGCGACTATATATGTAGTCGTCATTTTTGGCGACTAAGTAGTGACTATTTAGCGACTATTTTACGACTACAAATATTTGGTCATATATTAGTCATTTTTTAACGACTGCATATGTTAGTCGCTAGTTTAGTCGTAATTTAGCGACTATTTTATGACTATATTGCACACCAAAATATGTAGTTGCTAAATAGTCACCAATTTAGCGACTAATATGCGACTTATAGTAAACGGTCGCTAAGAAGTCGCATATCAGTCGCTATTTAAGAAAATCATAATTTTCAAAATTTAATCCCAAACCATTAACCAAACCCCAAGACCTAAATCATAAACTCTAAATCTTAGAAATTAATTCATAATTCATAAATTCAAAACTTAACCCCAAATCATAAACCTATACACCAAACCCTGTACTTTAAACCCTATATCTTAAATTTTAAACTTTTATAATGTATAGTATATAGAAATTAAATTATAAACCATTTAACCAAAATATAACCATTATGTGTATAAAATTAAATCTAATCTAAAACTATTTAGTGTATATATATAATTTAATACTTCCAAAAACTATTTACTTATAAAATTTATTAAATTAGTCATTGTAAAATCTGAAACTAATTGTTGATAAAAAAAAAACATAAAACTATATCATTTAGTCTGGGCTTTGAGAGGCTTTTGTACCACTTTGGATTTTGATATGAATTGAAAATTGGCCAACAAAAAAAAGAAATAAAAATCAACAAACAAAGAAACCTTCACCAACCTGTGCCTCTATTCCTCACACTACACTTAGAAAAAAAAAATCATCATCACTCTCGAAACTCTTTCGGAGAAACTCTCACTCTCATTTCTTCGAATCGCGATGACTCTGTCCGGCCAAACCTCCGACCGTATCTCCAGATCTAGAAGGGAAACTGGTTTCCGTGGGAGAAGGTTAGTTTGTTCTATCTCTATTTCCCCCTTTAAATCTGATTTTGGGATTAGGGTTTCTGGTCTACGTTTGTAATGACCTTAATCTTCGAATTGGTTTGAAGACGACATATAAGAAGCAGAAGCTGAGAGGTGAAGCGGAGGAAGACGGCATAGAAGACGAAAAAGCTAAGCCGTGGATTTATCGACGAAATTAGAAGTTGGGATCTCAAAACCGGGAAAGATCTGCTTCGATTCAAGTCGTGTGCTTCTCCGGCGCACAGCCGAAAACTTGGGTCGACTAAAGAATCAATTTTTCTATCAAGCAACAATGGGTCAAGTTCTCTTTTGCTCTCACACCTATC
Source organism: Camelina sativa (assembly GCF_000633955.1). Classification (NCBI taxonomy): domain Eukaryota; kingdom Viridiplantae; phylum Streptophyta; class Magnoliopsida; order Brassicales; family Brassicaceae; genus Camelina; species Camelina sativa. Next base: position 17,151,332 of record NC_025703.1, on the reverse strand, counting down.
CTCTCCGACGTTCTTGAAGGCTTAGTAGTTGCTTTCATTTGTTATCCCTTTTTTTTTTTTTTTTTCTTGTTCCGCTGTAGGAGCATAGATTTTCACTTTGATTCTGCTGAAAACGAGTTTGATTTATCTGCTTGATATCGGTAGCCAATGCTGATGTGATCCACTTAGTTGCCTTTTCGCGTTTCTCATCCCCTGTGTGATTGCAGATGAGGGAGGATAAGAAGTAGAAGAATGATGAAGGAGAAGTGAGGGAAGGAGTAGCGCATCAATAGCTTTGTTGCCACGCGGGTATATCTCTTGTCATTTCTTTCAAATGTCTAGCTCCATCTGTTTTGGTCTCCATGGAGGTGGGTTTCTTTTCTTTCAAAAATCCTGGAACTGCTTTGTTATTTCATCTTTTCAGAATTCTTGAGTACTTATGTGCAAAATTGTTTTGTTTTTTTTTTGCTTTCTTTGGTGGGTTTCTCTCAGATCAAGTGTCAGCTGTTTTGGTTGAGTCTTGTGGCTTAAAGAACTTAAGGCTCAACTCGGCTCTCCTCAGTGTCACCAAAGTCACCGAAGGTACTCAAACTAAGCTCTCTAAAAGCATATCACTTCTTTCACAGAGTCACCTCAGTTTTGGTGATTTTATATGATAAAATCTGGTATGTGTGTGTGTTGGTGTTTGTGTTTGTGTCTTTGAAGCTTATGGTTTGAACATGTGATTTTTGTTTACTATATTATTTTGTTGTTTGTGATCAATAGACTGGATTTGGAGAAGCTTGAAAGCGGTTGGCTGGAAGAAGATAGGTAAAACCCTTATGTTTATTTTATTACTCTTGTATTACTCTTCAATTCTTTGAAGTCACATTGTTGCATGCGTAAACCATCTGATTCAGTGTCCTATTGTTCTTAGGTCGAAGATGATGTTTGGCTTACAGAGAAAGCCACAGCCAAGCACACTCTTAGACAGAGCTCATGATGTACAACTTTATTTCAGAGCGTAAGGTAAACTTTCATTGGTTAAGACATTTTCTTATCCTATTGTATCTTTCGCTATTAAGGTACAATATATATACTTTGCTACTTATTGTTGTGAGACTTTTATTAAATCTGTCAAAGAGTCATTTGTTTAGAAGCCTCTGTTGTAATTTTTGTGAGGCTTTTTGTTGAATTTGTCAAGAGTTATTTGGTAATACCGATCTCTAGACACCTGTTTTATATGCACTCTTTAACTTGAGTCACCATTGTCGATCTTCTTACTCACACTCACGTTTTTAAGCTAGAAGACATGTTAGTTATAGTGAATTGCTTGTCCCGATTGTTTCTCATTTCTAGTCTCGATTTTGAAATTGTGTTATATTGATAATGGGAAATGAGTCCCCATGATACATTTTTTGTTTGTTTGTTCTGAAGAAATGAGTTGCTCTTGGAACATTAATGGGAACTACCTAGGCTTCAATGATGGAATACAAAGCAATTGAGAATGTGCTACAAACCATTTATTATGTAGTTTTTCATCTATTCTTATTTTTAGTTATGATTTTTAATTTTATTTTGTAATACAATTTTTTTGTAATCATGGTTTATAATAATAAATATAGTACTCAAAAAATAATGTTTTAAAACATTATTCATAATTTAAATATATTTAAAACAATTAATAAAATATATGTAATTTGTATAAATACTGTATAAATACTGTATAAATACAATAATGTATAAATACTTGAATACAACTATAGTCAGTAATTAGTCGTTAATTAGTCACTAAATTTGGTGACTACATTATGACTATTTTGCGTTGTCGTAAAATAGTCGTAACGTGGTCGCTAAATTTAGTGACTATATTATGACTAAATTTACGACTACGCAAAATAGTCGTAATGTAGTCGCTATTTGGCGACTAATTTTACGACTATTTATTTTAGCGACTCTCGATTTACGACTACTAGTTTTAGTCGCTATTTAGTCGTAACACACCGTTTAGCGACTAAATAGTGACTAATAGTGCAGTCGCTATTTGCCTGTTTTCTTGTAGTGTGCAATCATTTGGTGCAGGAGTTTCAGTAAGGGCAACCAATAAGGCCTGAGAGTTTTCTGATCGAGCTGCCGGTAAAGCCCAATTTCCATCTCTCGAAGCATCTAGAAGTTGCATTGCCATATGAATCATGAATGACACAACCATCATTGAGGTGAAGCTGTTGTTGCGCATCCATCCACTGTGGCTCTATAGTCATATATGGATTGATAAAACCTTGAGCCATGTTGTAAATCTGACCGTCGTTGAACTGTAGATTTCCTTGAGTTGGATACATCGATGGCTCGTACATTGAGAATGTGTTGCTTGTGTTTTGAGTAAATTCACTCAATGGAAGACAAGCCATGTTGTTAATGTGACCGTCGTTGAACTGTAGATATCCTTGAGTTGGATACATCGATGGCTGGTACATTGAAAATGTGTTGCTTGTGTTTTGATGAGTAAATTCACTCAATGAAAGACAAGCCATACCGTCGTCGATATGTTGTGGAATGATGATAGACGGTTGTTGTGAAGAGTTCATTGTGAATGGATGTGTTTCTCCCTCGGGAAAATGGTATGACATTAATGGTAATAACCATTGCTCTTGTGCATATGAAAATGGTTGTTGTGATATAGAAGTTGATGTCGCAACATAGTCGTTGTGTTGACTAGGTAAAGTTGGAGTCGTACTTGCCTTACAATATTGTGTCTCAAACATATTGCGTTGACTTTTTGCAAAAGCCTTTTGCATTTTTTGTGCTTTGCGTCGACATCTCTGTAAACGTCGATCGTTCTACAACATACATCAAATTTTTTAAAAAAACTTTTATCACACATGCTTACCATCACATATATATGTCTAAATTAAGGGCAATTAAAAAATAATAATAAGTTTACCTCAATAAGCCTGTAGAGTGATCCTTCGACTTCTTTTTCTTTCTTTGGTTTTGGTTTAACAGCTCCCACACATCTAGGCTTTCTACTTAATATTATATATCAATATGTTCATACTCTCGTAAGTATAATTAGGTTTTTTTAAAAAATAACATGAATAGCTTTGGAAAGAAACTCTCATATGAATACAGTTTTTTCTCTTACATTTTCACTTGTGGGCGAGATATCGATGAGTTTAATGAAGCACATGTTTTAATGTCACGAGCACTTTTAAAACCTGTTAAAGCAAGATAAAAAGATAAGACACTATTTCTTTATGTATACATTATTTGTCTGAATATATATATATATATATATATAATTAATTAATTTAAAATATAGGAAAATAAAAAGACACATCAACAAAAATAATCCAAATTCAAAATTTAGTAATGATGAACATAAGAATTTTTTTATATGCCATAACAATTTTTTATGTGATATCGAGAAATATAAATTAAAAAGAGCGGCACAAGATAAGTTTAGTGTAATGTTATATTATAAACACTACTCTTTTTAATTATTAACTAAGTAAGGACCCACTTAAATATGAGAACATATATAGAAATAAATATAAATACTTACTTCTGATATTTAAATTCTCAATAATAATCCAAATAAAGCAAACAACATGCTCAGTGAAGTCGAGAATCTGATATGATCATGGGAAGTGGGAAGCAGCAACAACAATATAAGAAGATGCATTGCACAATCCAATTGATTCCAACGCAAAGTGTAATCTTTAGCATTCAAAAATGGATTGATTGGGTATGATTGAAGGTGTGGATATAGAGAGCATTCAAATATCCATCTTTGATGTTAAACCCAAGAGATTATTTTTAGAATACGCTATGCCATATCATCTCGATTTAAAAACTAGATTTGGTTAGACAAATTCATATATCTACCTAACTTGTATTAAAGATCCAACGATTAGACATTTCTTTACGTTTATTGCATGAACGTCCATCAAACTAGTGATTACTGAATCGTATAACTGACATGAAACTACCCACAAGTAATTGTGCTTTCAGCATCTCTGTAAAACAAAATCTTATGGATATTCTTATGTTTCGGTTGTGAACACCATAGTGCTTGTGCATTCCCATGTTTGCCTTCTGATGATATTGTCAAGATCTCGTCCTTGTTCGCGCAATGTTTGTTCTCCTCAAGCATGCCCATCACGAAGAGTACCTGAATGTAACCAAAAAAAGAAAAGTTACACTAACAATTTATTAGATCGAGTGACTAGTTTGAAAAAAACCCACATAAGACCTACACTTAAGGATTGGTTATAGATAATCTGAATGGGTGATAATGGCCTCTACTCTGTCCAGCGATGCCTCTAAACGCCCGGAGCTCATATTGAACAACGGTTCCTCAGTACCAAGGGCCCTGTTTCATTCATCAGCTAAGCATTGTGACCAAAAACAGAAGGGCAAAAGTGTTTTGTTTTGAAAAATACTGGATACATGAAGATTTGTGACTTACCCAGTAACCTCTGGGAGTACAAAATCAGCTCTCCATCCAAACCGGAGATCGATACCAGGACTAAGACCAAGCATAGTTTTGTTTCGAATCCGAGACACACCATCTCCACCCAAACATGTGGTAAGCTTCCATTTCCAACCAATTGCATTCATTTGAAAATTATGTCCAACACCAACCTGCATATGATTAGACTAACAACATATGTATCAACAGCTTCCACATAGAGACACAAGAGACGGCATACAACAACAAAAAAACCTGGAGGTTTAGGAATCTGGTCAGAGGAATCTTCTTTGATAAAACGCGAACTTCTTGGTGTAGTGGCTCAAATATAAACTTCCACTTCCTTTCTGGACATAGAGGCTTCAAAACCAGCTTTGCGTGGTAATCATTTGTAGGTTCGTTGTATAACTGGATTAAGTAGAAGAAAAAAACAGTTATGACACATCTCATGGCTGAGGGCTCAAACAACACAGAACATATGTGAGAATGCATCAATAGATGAACTATCCCTCATAAACCCAATAGCTAGCTCCATCAATCGATACTCAAACTTTACAACTTCAAACAAGCTTTGCGTTGTAATCATATATTCATATGTTGTATCAAAAAAAGAGTGAATGATGGCACATCTCATGGCTCAAACAGCACAAGAACATATGCGACAATGCAATCGATAGATGAACTACCTCCAATCTATAAACCGAGTACTTAGCTCCACACTCAAATCCATAAAGTTCCAAACTTTACAACTTCAAGACAAGCTTCGCGTGGTAAACATTCGTGGGTTCGTTATATAACAGTACAGACGCAAAAAGACATCTCATGGCTCAATCAACAGCACAGAATCAGGTCTCTTTGAATGCATATGTAAATGCATCAATAGATGTAACAAACTGAAAACTAAACTACACTCAAATCCATTATCCTTAAAGTTTCAAACTTTACAACTCCATACCCAATTTTATTGGTGAGTAAGACCAAAATTCAAAGATATGTTGAGAACCTAGACGAGAAAAGAAGAGAGAGAGAGCGAGAGAGGACCTCTAGATTGACGCCAACGCGAAGACCTTGAAGCTCTTTGCGGAACTTGACGAATAGCTCCGACGGCATTAGGTTGATTTTGTATAGGTCCTCCCATGACGGAGGCTCCTCCGGTCTCGAACTCGGTGGCTCCATACAAAATCCACCGCTCTCCACTTATCCCAACAAAACAAAAAGGATTTCTGGGGTTTTTGTTCGGAAAACACACCGGTTCGGGTCTGGTACCGCGTACCGGTACTATTTACCGGTTTAATAGGACCGGAGATTTAAAGAAGCCACTAAACCATCACCCAGTTTCTGTTACTTATAACAGAAGTGTAGATAGATAGCCACCATAACTGTATGATACACATTCTTAACAACTTGTAGTCTAATCATTTGATCCAAGATCTCATTTTTATCAATGTAACAATTTATACAAGTAAGAGCTGTTTTGCTGCTACAAATCACTTTACTTCACAACCGAAACAAAGCTACGTCCAAGGAGAAATGAACAAAGAAAAAGCCTATACAAACTTGTTTCATTACAGAGAGATTCCAACATTTTTTTAGTTACACCATCAAACTCCTGAGATATGTTAAGACCTAGCTTTTGATTTCCATTTCACAATTAAGGTTGCTCAGATGTAGTCTCATACATCTGCTTTCTACGCTCGCCTGCTACTTCCTTCTGTAGTTCTGAGTTCGACATCCGCTCCACTTCCAAAGCTCTCTCAAGCTGTGACATTTATAAACAAAAAACAGATTCAGTTATCAAATTTTTCCACTACAAAATACCAAAAAGGTTGTTTCTTATGATTACATTAGCTGCCCTCATGCTCCATTCACTCAAAATTGCCCTCAGCCTTTCGTTTTCTTCAATATACTGCAACCAACACACAAACAAACTTAGAATGCTAAACAAGTCTTTAAAGATTTTTCTTACAATACCGGTTGTCTCTGCTAAACCTGATTGTTGGTACTGCTGACTCGCTGAACCTCTGCATCTCTCTCTGCTATCAAAGAACGAGCAAGCCTTAGCTCAGACTGAAGTTGATTCATCTGCCCAAAAAAAAAACATTAGCGCATTGTTAAAATTTACAAATTTGTTATAGAGTTTTTGTTTCATCATATAGAGAAAGACAGATGGGAGCTTCAAAATCAAGTATTACCTCAGCTGAAAGTGTCCTCAGCTCTTGATCTCGAGCAGCTAGAAGATGTGCCAGATCAACCTATCGAGCATTATAATACATTTAACTGTATCAATGAGGAATTAAACTATTTGATAATATAAAGGAAGCAAAAGCCAATCCTCACCTGAGGTGTGCTCCCATCATCAGATTGTTCATATTTGCTTAGTTTCTCTTGCAAACACAGAATCTTCGAAAAACACCAATAACAAAAATAAGCAACGTCGTTGAAAAATGTATTAAAACAAATGTTTGTATCTGTAGCATTCATGTACCTCCTCGCTTAGAAAATGGAGGTTTTCACGCTGATATTGTAACAAAGCCATTTGTTGATCAGAAAGCCGGCCTTCATAATACCTTTCATACCAAAACAAAGAAACAAGAAACAAATTTGTCCATTATTGACTAGCGCAAAGCATAAAATTTCTAAAAATCAGATACATCAAGGACATTCATCAATACCTCAAACCTTCCATCGAACTTGACGGCTGAAGAGGAGAATATAATGACTTCAAGACATCTGGCCGTGAATTAACGGAATTGTATTGGTGCACATAACCTGCAATCAACAGCATTTATCAATTTCAAAAAGTACTTTCGTAAAACTACTGGTCTCAAAGTGATGATAATATCAATTCAGTTCCACATTAACATATAACATTTTAGCAAATGTACAGAGGTAAAAGCTTGGTAACATTTTGGTTTATATAAAAGTATCGACGATGTAGGAGAACAAGCCACTGACCGATGTATAAACCCATGAAGAAGCCAGCGCACACTGCTTCAACCAACATGATGATGCTGCAGATCATACATACATTAAAAAAAATCATGGTTGAAAATAGTTTTCCTCCACCCTATCAAGAACTGCTCTTGTTTCATAATTGGTATTATTCATAACTAAAATCTTTTAATAGTGAAAATAATTTGGGAATCTTGGTAAAATTCTTAAATAGTTTATAAGCATAGATAACACTTTTTCAAATTAATTAACATCACCCAATGCAATAAAGGTAGGTTTCACTAAGATACTCAACGTGGAAACAGTAAGCTACCAACCGTTGTAAAGAAGAAATCGAAAGAATACGGATATGGGGCTTCCATACTATCACAAGAAGCATCGCAGCAGTCCCTGGCATAATAATATCAAAGGTACTAATTAATCACGAGGCAATAACAAGTGGCCTCAAAAGAACTCGGAAACAAAGTAAGACATCAGCCAAGGAAGAAGTTTGGTTAAAATCAGATTTTCCATGTTAATCTTGATGAACTAACATGTTAAAGTGCTACTTAAAGTTTCCTTTCCTATATATAGCAACAAAAGACCTTTATTCATTTTATATTTGCTAGATCTTTGATCTCAAGTGAAAAAAAAGAATTTGTGAAGCCAAGTCTGCTGCATATGTTCATTCTCAAGAATTAACATAACTCGTAGATATCTTAGATAGTAGAGTTATTAGAGTTTTTAAAAAAGGAAAAGGAAAAAAGATAGCATACCATATGCAGCGATTGCAAACGGTAGACGTACAACATGCTTTAACTTTTGACTGAAACTGTAATAACCCTGCATGCATACAATTCTCAATATTAATCAGTCTTTTACTAAAATAAATGCCATCACTCAAACAATTCTCATAAAAATTTACCCTCTTTAACTAAATCTACTCTTTCAAACCAAAAACGTAGTCAAAGTATATGCAACACTCTCTGACGTTTCGTACCTGGAGACGTATTTTGTGGACTTGATAAACAAAATATTGTTGAAAGATACCTGGAATAGGCCACATAGAAATTAACTTAGGAATGCCAACAAAATATGGATCCGTAATAAAACTGGCAAACAAAAGGTTATAGGGCTGCAGCATATGACGAATAGAGGCCAGTGAGAGAGAGAGAGAGGGAGAAAAATCGATGTTGTACTACGTGTGTTCTGTTCATATGCTTATTGACACATATAATCAATGCTAAGTTTGAAAGAGCACAATCATTCCCGTGCTCTCGATCAACAACAAAACGAGAAAAGAGATAGCATATAGAGGTTTACAATATTTAAAAAGACAAACTAATAAGAGTAGAGAATAAGCTTTTAAGATAGTCTAAGGTTTGAGCAAGACCTATGTTCTCTCTAGATAATTAAATACCATAGACTTTTGCAGTAACAGAGTTTTCAGCTCATCTAACTAACAAACTAGAGAGTCGAGTGGGCGGTGTTACATAAGGCCTAAGAAGAATGTGAAATCTATCAGATTATTGGGTTGGTTGTGGAAATGGTCTGGTCATATGTTCATCATTGTAATCAAAAAATTCAAGACCAAAATAATAAAGGAAGGAACTTGTTACTGTTCATCAGGATACAGAACCAGAACCTATCACAAACATACATGCATAAGCTTTAAACACTAGTAAAACCAAAATCTAAGAGAAATATGTTCAAAACCTGTGACAACCAAAAGCGCAACATCGCAGCAGCAGAGCAAAGAAGGTGTCAAGTACTGAACTTGGTGAAATATCCAAGGAGCTCCTACAGCTAAAATAGCATAACCTGCCTAATGTAAAAAAGCAAAAAAAAAAAAAAAAAAAAAAAAAAAAAA
>NC_025703.1:17128127-17141839 GCF_000633955.1 Camelina sativa | reverse complement strand
TTTTTAGTAATTTTAGTTAAACATTTTTTTTTTGGAAAATTCAGTGATTGAAATTTTTTACCATTTAGGTTGTTATAAAAAATTCGGTTAAATGAATTTCGGTTCGGTTTTAGTAGGTCCTAAGGTTCGGTTAATGGGTAGCCTCTACCTCTCCTAGAGGGTCCTAAAGGTTCCTCTGTACTGTTTCAGTTTCACACATTGATCTGAAAAAAAAACACAGATGAGGTTGACCAAAACAAGCCCTAGCTCTAGCTCCTCCTCCTCCTCCTCCTTCCAAATCAAACTCGCCGCCACGCCGTAATGATTCGAACAACGTTCGCAACCGCCATTGCTCATTTCCACACGCATTCTCATGGAGGAGCTCAAGCTCGTCCTCTACAGAGCAATAATAAACGGGAAGTGATGCATTGCCCTGAAGCTTGGTTAGTCAAAATCGTCTCTACTCTGTTCGTCTACAGAGTTCCAGATTCAGATCTCTGTTTCTGTTACTTGAGTAAGAATCTGAATCCGTTTATCGCCTTTGAGGTTGTGAAGAAACTGGATAATAACAATCCTCACTTAGGGTTTCGGTTTTGGGAGTTTAGTAGATTCAAATTGAACATTCGCCACTCGTTTTGGACTTATAATTTGCTCACTAGGTCGCTTTGTAAAGCCGGTATGCACGATTTAGCTGGTCAGATGTTTGAGTCTATGAAGAGCGATGGGGTTTCTCCGAACAGTCGGTTATTAGGGTTCTTGGTGGNTGACCAAACAATGGTGCTTCATGCAATATATCAAGAAACCTACCAAAGAGCACAAAATAATAATATTATGAATTTTTAGATCCACCCACAAAACTTAGAAGCACACACATTGGCAAAAGTGTAACTTTTTTTTTTTTTTAGTTTGGAAACAAAATAAAGGATGTATCTTTATACGGATTTGCATGAAAACGAAAGCTAATCACAAACCCAAATCGAAATAAAGATTTTAAAATTTTTAATTTAAAGAAGGAGAGGGAGGAATAAGCGTTTACATAGCGTTCTCTTCGTTGGTCATCGGATTAGACGAAGCACGTCTCTCCGTTGACATCTTCGAACACTGATTTTGTAATTTCTCTGATCAAACTAATTGACTCGATCTAAGATGGGAATTATGATAAACATAAAACAACAATATGAAATTTTTGATCAGAGAAGTCGAATCGAGACAAAATTTTCCGGCCGGAAACATATTTTTTAATTTGTTTTTCTGTCTGATTAACCAGAAAAAAAAAACAAAAAAAAAAAAAAAAACAATTAAAGACGAAAGACTTAGTTTCGGTTTGGTTCGGTTTTTTTCCAACATTAGATAAAGATTTTTATTCGGATCCAATTTCGGTTTGGTTTTAATGTTTTAGTTCAAATCCCGATTTGATTTTTACTTAATTTTACAGTTTTTTTTTTACCTTTTCGTACATTTTCAGGCAAGAGGCGAAAAACAGTTTCGTACATTTAAATGTACTTTTCTATATATTTAATAAATACTAATAATTTTTTAGTAATTTTAGTTAAACATTTTTTTTTTGGAAAATTCAGTGATTGAAATTTTTTACCATTTAGGTTGTTATAAAAAATTCGGTTAAATGAATTTCGGTTCGGTTTTAGTAGGTCCTAAGGTTCGGTTAATGGGTAGCCTCTACCTCTCCTAGAGGGTCCTAAAGGTTCCTCTGTACTGTTTCAGTTTCACACATTGATCTGAAAAAAAAACACAGATGAGGTTGACCAAAACAAGCCCTAGCTCTAGCTCCTCCTCCTCCTCCTCCTTCCAAATCAAACTCGCCGCCACGCCGTAATGATTCGAACAACGTTCGCAACCGCCATTGCTCATTTCCACACGCATTCTCATGGAGGAGCTCAAGCTCGTCCTCTACAGAGCAATAATAAACGGGAAGTGATGCATTGCCCTGAAGCTTGGTTAGTCAAAATCGTCTCTACTCTGTTCGTCTACAGAGTTCCAGATTCAGATCTCTGTTTCTGTTACTTGAGTAAGAATCTGAATCCGTTTATCGCCTTTGAGGTTGTGAAGAAACTGGATAATAACAATCCTCACTTAGGGTTTCGGTTTTGGGAGTTTAGTAGATTCAAATTGAACATTCGCCACTCGTTTTGGACTTATAATTTGCTCACTAGGTCGCTTTGTAAAGCCGGTATGCACGATTTAGCTGGTCAGATGTTTGAGTCTATGAAGAGCGATGGGGTTTCTCCGAACAGTCGGTTATTAGGGTTCTTGGTGGCTTCTTTTGCTGAGAAGGGTAAGCTTCATTTCGCTACTGCGTTGCTTCTTCAGTCTTATGAGGTTGAAGGATGTTTTATGGTTGTGAACAGTTTGTTGAATACGTTAGTGAAGTTGGACCGTGTGGAAGATGCGATGAAGCTCTTCGATAAACATTTGAGATTTCAGTCTTGCAATGATACTAAGACCTTTAACATTTTGATTCGAGGTTTGTGTTGCGTAGGGAAAGCAGAGAAAGCGTTAGAGCTGTTGGGTGAGATGAGGAGCAGTTTTGGTTGTTCTCCTGATATTGTTACTTATAATACTCTTATTAAGGGATTTTGCAAGAGTAATGAGCTAGCCAGAGCAAATGAGATGTTGAACGATGTTAAGTCGAGCAGTGGTTGCTCTCCGGATGTTGTTACATATACATCGATGATCTCAGGGTATTGCAAAGCCGGAAAGATGCAAGAAGCATCTCGTTTGTTAGATGACATGCTTCATTTTGGAATATACCCAACTACTATAACTTTTAATGTTCTCGTGGATGGTTATGCGAAAGCTGGTGAGATGCCTTGTGCTGAAGACATTCGTGGGAAAATGATTTCTTTTGGCTGTTTCCCAGACGTTGTGACATTCACTTCCTTAATTGATGGATACTGTAGAGTAGGACAAGTGAACCAAGGGTTTAGACTTTGGGAAGAGATGAATGCCAAAGGAATGTTTCCTAATGAATATACCTATTCTATTCTTATCAACGCACTCTGTAAAGAGAATAGCCTGCTCAAGGCTCGTGAACTTTTGGGGCAGTTAGCTAGTAAGGATGTTATCACAAAACCATTTATGTACAACCCTGTCATTGATGGGTTTTGTAAAGCTGGGAAGGTCAATGAGGCAAATGTTATTGTGGAAGAGATGGAGAAGAAGAAATGCAAACCAGATAAGATCACATTTACGATTCTTATAATTGGGCATTGCATGAAAGGAAGGATGTTTGAAGCAGTCAGCATTTTCCACAAAATGGTGGCAATAGGTTGTTCACCGGATAAGATTACTGTGAATTCTTTGTTATCATGTCTTCTTAAGGCTGGAATGGCTAAGGAGGCCTATCTCCTTAACCAGATAGTACGTAAAGGCCAAAGTAATAATGTGGCACCTCTGGAGACGAAAACAGCAAATGCGACTCTGGCGGCCTGCTAGGCTTTCTATACTATACCTCTGTGCATTGGCCTTTCTACCACCAGACATTCTCTACACATGTTAAGCGTAGCTAGAAGAAGAGAAGACAAACAGACAAAAACCTCACAGTAAGCATCTTTTCACATTCCTTAGANCAAAGCCGGAAAGATGCAAGAAGCATCTCGTTTGTTAGATGACATGCTTCATTTTGGAATATACCCAACTACTATAACTTTTAATGTTCTCGTGGATGGTTATGCGAAAGCTGGTGAGATGCCTTGTGCTGAAGACATTCGTGGGAAAATGATTTCTTTTGGCTGTTTCCCAGACGTTGTGACCCTCACTTCCTTAATTGATGGATACTGTAGAGTAGGACAAGTGAACCAAGGGTTTAGACTTTGGGAAGAGATGAATGCCAAAGGAATGTTTCCTAATGAATATACCTATTCTATTCTTATCAACGCACTCTGTAAAGAGAATAGCCTGCTCAAGGCTCGTGAACTTTTGGGGCAGTTAGCTAGTAAGGATGTTATCACAAAACCATTTATGTACAACCCTGTCATTGATGGGTTTTGTAAAGCTGGGAAGGTCAATGAGGCAAATGTTATTGTGGAAGAGATGGAGAAGAAGAAATGCAAACCAGATAAGATCACATTTACGATTCTTATAATTGGGCATTGCATGAAAGGAAGGATGTTTGAAGCAGTCAGCATTTTCCACAAAATGGTGGCAATAGGTTGTTCACCGGATAAGATTACTGTGAATTCTTTGTTATCATGTCTTCTTAAGGCTGGAATGGCTAAGGAGGCCTATCTCCTTAACCAGATAGTACGTAAAGGCCAAAGTAATAATGTGGCACCTCTGGAGACGAAAACAGCAAATGCGACTCTGGCGGCCTGCTAGGCTTTCTATACTATACCTCTGTGCATTGGCCTTTCTACCACCAGACATTCTCTACACATGTTAAGCGTAGCTAGAAGAAGAGAAGACAAACAGACAAAAACCTCACAGTAAGCATCTTTTCACATTCCTTAGATTCACTAGATCCTAACTCTATTTTGAAGAATTGCATAAATATTACTTTGTAAAATATGTTTATATATCGCTCTTAGTTAGCCAGTTGGCATTCTGCAGGCTTCTGATGCTTGTTGTGTCAATTTTTATTTAATATCTTGTTCTAATGCCAGAGATGACAATTCAGTGTAAACTGCTGAAAGACTAACCAAAATAGCTCATCTGCAAGAACAGGGGTATTCAGTTTCTTAGAAGCTAGAAAAATACGCAGAAATAGATTTAGGATCCCTTCAGTTACTTTTTCCAGTTGTGACACCTAGATTTGACCGGGTAAAGGATGATTGAGCTTGTGAAAGATTAAAGAGATATTTGAGAAGTCTAAGTTCACATGTTTGAAATAGAAGATAATTGCTTCATCTGTAGCATGTTTTTTCTAAAGAAACTGTTGCCATGTTGAATCCTCTTCCTTACGATTTGCAGGGTAAGAACTATGAGGCTGCTCAGCATGTTTTTTGGCAATACCAGAAAAGGCTGCACTGATTCAAGTCAAAACCAGGTGAAGAAAAAGTGCCTGAACGAATGACCTCGCGAAGAAGTTCCAGTGCACAAAGCCACAAACTCAGTTCTTAGTTAGCTAACTTCCAGTACCTTAGAGGATAAGATGACTGGTTATCCGAGTTTTTTTATGGAGGGAACCAGATTGGTTTCATGACTCTTGTAAATCAGTTTGGGACTGGAGGAGAGAAATATATATATATATATATATATATATGGTAATGGCTTATCTTGTCACAAAATATCCTTTTCATCAAACAAAGATGTTTTTCTGTTACGCTCAAACTCAAACACAGCTTCTTCAATTGTTTTCAAGTTCAAGAATTGTCTAAGGGTAAACTGCAGCACTAATTAGAAACTAATTACACTTTAAATAGGTTTCTCACTTGGAAATTTACAATCATAAGAGGAATAATAAGTCTATCAGTTGCTAAATAACAAACCTAGAACCACAATTTATTCTCTTAAAGAAAGATAAGAAAGCCGACTGGGATCATATGCCGTACATACTACTCATTAAAGACAAACAAGCAAGCTCACGAAATGGAATTTGTAAGTTCAGTCAACGATCAAGACCCTAATTCTTGCTTTTGAAGACCAGGCTGTCCAGTGCAACACCCATCATTCAAGCCATTGTCCCCATAGATGGTTGCACTTATTATTGCCGAGGCCAAGAAGGCTGCTGCATTCGCGACTTCATCTGCATTATTGCCATTACTAAACCGTAAGATTGATTCCAAGACAAAACAAGTTTAAAAAAAAGGCCGGCTCGAAGGAAAAGAACCAGCGGTCAGTATAAAATTGTGTTGGTTAAATTTTTATTGTTTGCTACTCCCAATGTTTGTTTTTCAAGGAACAAACGAGACTAATAAAAAAACAAAAAGAGAGCTCAGGAGTGTGGCTTATACATCTGAGAAATCAGAAGAATGCGAAGGACCCAACCAAAGCGGATACCAATTTCATCACAGCTCATGCACCAGCCGGGAATCGAACCCGGGTCTGTACCGTGGCAGGGTACTATTCTACCACTAGACCACTGGTGCTTTGATGGATGTTACTAAATTTTACATTTTAATAAAAAGAAAAAAAAATATATATACCGGGGTACCTCAAGTTCAGATTGTATGTGTTTGGATGCTAGCATCCGGTTTAAATTTAATCAATCCAAAATTACGGAATCTGACTCGTAAAAACGTAAACTGATGAAATAATTAATGAAAGTAGAAAATCTCCATATTCGCAAAAGCTCAAAACCCTTCCGTCTCTCTTCCGATTTAATATGAAAAGTTAAGAAATTCACACAAAAGAAAGAAAAGCAACGATTTTTATCACTTTTGTGAGTTAAGGTCCTATCATCATTCTCTAGTTTTACAAACCAGATCCTAACATAACAATTTTGGGTAAAATACAACTTTCTCTTTTTCTTTAGATCATTCTCTTGGGTTCGATATTTTATATATATATATATATATATATATATATGGTGGCTCTCAACGGTTTAATCAGATTGGCCGCTATTGCGGATCTTAATCCTTTATTGTTTATATCTTAATGCTCAAAAACATATATAACCATTGGCAGAATGAATACTACAACAGTTGAGCAGAAGTTCCGAAACAGCATTGGTCTAACAAAGAAGCTAGCTAATTCCAATTAGAACTAGTTATTAGCCAATATTGTAGCAAACAATCTATTATGATCAATGCAAGATTAGCGATATGTACCGTGGCAAAGATTGTTCTTTTGAGAGATATATGAAGAGAGTGGAGAGAGATAAGAGGAGTGTGGGAGTCTTAACTGATAATTGGGTTTTGGTGACAAGCTAAGGGACATATATAGTGAAATGTGGTACGGTTACAGAAAGTGAAAGAAGAATAACAAGCAGCTATTTTTCTTCTCTACCTGGACCGGTCGTCTATCACCCACTTCTAAGTGCAAAAAAAGATGAAAGATAGAGAAACAACACAACAACACAACATGACACATTACGGCGTCGTTTTAAAAAAAAAACCAAATGTAAAAATGATTATTGCTTTGCCATTTTCCATAGGCTTCTTTAATTTCTACTACATAAGTAGTACTTGCATTAATTTCTTCCTGTCTATACTAAATCAAGAAACAAAACACAATGAGAAATTAGAATCGAGAATGAGAACTCGAATTGCTTTCTTTATTTCAAATATCAACGTATGCAAATGTCAAGATAATTGAGACTGCAAAACTATCGAGTACATAGTTACGTATTAATTGGTATATCCTTCTAGTCATTAATTATAGAAAAATGATCAAATGGGATCCACTCTGTGCGACCAAGTAAAAATGTCAACTCAAACTGAAGCAAAGCGAATCTCTCAAAATATATATATAAATTATATATATAGTTCAGAAGAGACGAATAAGTCGCCGTCTTCACACAACGCGTTTGAGATCTTCCTCCTCACCTTTGTTCTCATTATTGTTTTTTCTTCTAATTATTGATATCTAAAACCGTAAAACGATGTGTTCTAGAAGCTTGACGCATTTTGTCTATCTAATCTATCTATAAATAATACATATTAATTGCATCTCTACCAAACTCTCTTTTTCATCTTTGTTTGTTGAGATGTAAATTTCTGGATTTTTTTGTTATTCTTGGTTTGGACCAAAGTATTTTGTTGACTATATATGCTGCTTGGAGAAGAAGGACAAGCAGGAGGAGTGTTAATCAATCTTCTAGAACCGTTTTATTTTAAGTTTACTCTTTCATAGTAATATTATCGTTATCAAATTGCATGACAACACTACAATTTTAGTTGTTAGCTTATTTGTTATTAATGTGAAATTGTATATGTTTACCATGCAAAACCTTAATTAACCAAATAAAAAGTTCATAAAACCCTAGATATTTTCTCAAAGTCTCTATTTGGAAGATAGTCATTGCCCACTTCTTAAAAGTGAGAAGGAACACTAAAACAAAAGATATTATATATATATATATATATAGTCTCTTTATTCATATGTTTACAATTAGAGATATAGTTTTGAAATTAAAATAATAATATAGGAATACCTAGAAGAAGAAAAAAGTGAAATAAAATCTTTAACAAAAAAAAAATTGGAAATAGGTTAAAAAGAAGAAAATTTTCACAAATTATATAACTATAATTAATTACAGTTTTTCTTTTTGTTAAAGAATAATTACTAGCTCTGAACTTTGGTTTGTTCGGTTTGAGAAAATGTCTAAGATTAACCAAACTAACCAGAATTCTCGGTTTACCAAACTAAATTTGAATTATTACCGATCGGTTAATTACATAACCGAAATCAAGCCGAACAACCAAAATCTCACTTCGGTTCAATCCGGTTAATTATCCCAGCTCAAATAATTACAGTTTGATAGGAAAGAGGAATTTTCAATCACTCCGTCTATCCCTTTCTAAAATCGAGATTTTTCTTTGTACAGTTGTTTAAAGAGTATATCTTTCCATATATAAAGATAAAAGATTGGAACCGAAAGATATTTCATGCAAATGAATATGCGATGCTTCTTTACTTCGCCATGATCAAAGATTTTTACAGAGTTTTTTGAAAAATGTTATTTTACCGAAACGGGTATCGTGATTATTACCAGAACTTGTAGTCAAATTTGACCGAAGACAGCCCTATATCTAGCTTGTAAAACTACTAGAAATGACAAAAACAAAATCGAACCACACAAACAAAACAGCTTTATTATTGTTTCTTTTGAATTTATTTACTCAAACTTCCAAATATCTAAATATTTTCCGGGGGAAAAAAATACAAAAGAAATAATTGTTTGATCTGAAACTTCTTTTTTTTGGCGTCATTGCATCAGAATCACATGTATAAATGGTCCATTGACGAAACGAAAAGATAACACGTAGTTGTTTATCGTTAGAGAAAGGCGCAAAGCTGTCATCGTCTACAATTTTGGAAGCACCCACCACTAACTTAAAAATCAACTCGTTCATTTCCTTTGAAAAATATCAAACAAAGATAAAAATAAGCGTGTGTCACAAAGAAAACTACGGTTAGAAAATATATAGCCATCACTCTAGAACGAAAGAGTAGCATTAGTAGTAGTAGGTGAATTTGAATTGAAATTAGTAATCAAAAGTCTTCGTCCTCTCTCTCTCTCTCTCTCTCTCATTCTCTCCTCGTGACCTTTAAATACCAAACCGGAGTTAATAAATATAGCATAAAAACTTTATATTATAAAATCGTCTTCTCATTTTCTTTAAAGAAGAACCCATTCATCATCTCTCCCATTCCAAACCAAAACCGAGAAGAAGAAGAAGAAAAGAAACACACAAATAAACAATGGCGGTGAAGAAGAAAGTATCATGGAGATCACTAATCGTTGGATGTCTAGGAGATCCAGAAACCCTAATGGCTTCTTCTAAAAAAACCAAAAGAAAAGATGATGTCATCAAGAAACAGAGCTCTTTCCAAAGACTATCGATTCTTGATTTGAGTAATCCAAGTTCCAACACTTTATCAGAAGATTTGTCCATTTCTTTGGCCGGATCAGATCTCCACGTGTTCACCTTAGCCGAGCTTAAAGTCATCACACAAAGCTTTTCATCGACTAATTTCCTCGGCGAAGGAGGGTTTGGTCCTGTTCATAAAGGTTTTATCGATGATAAGCTTCGTCCTGGTCTTAAAGCTCAGCCTGTAGCTGTCAAATTACTCGATCTTGAAGGTCTTCAAGGTCACCGTGAATGGCTGGTTAGTACCTTTAAATTTGCCTTAGATATTTCTCTTTTTTTTTTTTTAGTTTGATGATGATGAGTCTCTCTTAATCTTTTTTTTCAGACGGAAGTTATGTTTTTAGGACAGCTAAAGCACAAAAATCTTGTGAAATTGATTGGTTATTGTTGCGAGGAAGAACATAGGACTCTTGTTTATGAGTTCATGCCTCGTGGAAGCTTAGAGAATCAACTGTTCAGAAGTGAGTCTCTCTCTCTCTCTCTCTCTCTCTCTCTCTCTCTCTCTCTCTCTCTCTTTTTTTCTCTATGTTCTCTTAATCGTCCATTAATGATCAAATCCCGACAAGAATATGTCCTAACAGAATTTTNGTTGGATGTCTAGGAGATCCAGAAACCCTAATGGCTTCTTCTAAAAAAACCAAAAGAAAAGATGATGTCATCAAGAAACAGAGCTCTTTCCAAAGACTATCGATTCTTGATTTGAGTAATCCAAGTTCCAACACTTTATCAGAAGATTTGTCCATTTCTTTGGCCGGATCAGATCTCCACGTGTTCACCTTAGCCGAGCTTAAAGTCATCACACAAAGCTTTTCATCGACTAATTTCCTCGGCGAAGGAGGGTTTGGTCCTGTTCATAAAGGTTTCATCGATGATAAGCTTCGTCCTGGTCTTAAAGCTCAGCCTGTAGCTGTCAAATTACTCGATCTTGAAGGTCTTCAAGGTCACCGTGAATGGCTGGTTAGTACCTTTAAATTTGCCTTAGATATTTCTCTTTTTTTTTTTTTAGTTTGATGATGATGAGTCTCTCTTAATCTTTTTTTTCAGACGGAAGTTATGTTTTTAGGACAGCTAAAGCACAAAAATCTTGTGAAATTGATTGGTTATTGTTGCGAGGAAGAACATAGGACTCTTGTTTATGAGTTCATGCCTCGTGGAAGCTTAGAGAATCAACTTTTCAGAAGTGAGTCTCTCTCTCTCTCTCTCTCTCTTTTTTTCTCTATGTTCTCTTAATCGTCCATTAATGATCAAATCCCGACAAGAATATGTCCTAACAGAATTTTTATATTACTCTTTTCAGGGTACTCTGCGTCACTTCCTTGGTCTACGAGGATGAAGATTGCTCATGGAGCCGCAACGGGACTTCAATTTCTACACGAAGCCAAAAACCCCGTTATCTATCGTGATTTCAAAGCCTCCAATATCTTGTTAGATTCCGTAAGTCTTCTGAACCGTTTTATTTAATTGTAATACTTATTCACTTAATAAATAAAATAAAATAAAATCTCTAACAGCTTTAATCTCAAATCTTGTTTCCAGGACTACACGGCTAAACTCTCTGACTTCGGGTTAGCCAAAGACGGACCAGAAGGAGACGACACTCACGTGTCAACACGAGTGATGGGCACACAAGGCTACGCGGCTCCTGAATACATTATGACCGGTCATTTAACAGCGAGAAGTGACATATACAGCTTCGGAGTCGTGTTGCTAGAACTTTTGACCGGACGAAGATCGGTAGACAAGAAACGATCATCGAGGGAACAGAACCTCGTGGATTGGGCTCGTCCAATGCTCAATGACCCACGTAAGCTAAGTCGAATCATGGACCCGAGACTTGAAGGTCAGTACTCAGAGACAGGAGCAAGAAAAGCAGCAACGTTGGCTTACCAATGCTTAAGCCATCGACCCAAGAACCGGCCTTGTATGAGTGCCGTCGTCTCTATACTCAATGATCTTAAGGACTATAATGATATTCCTATGGGGACATTTACTTACACGGTACCAAACACTCCGGACAAGTCAGTCTCGGACAATAAAGAAGATGAAGGTCGTGTTGGTAATAAGCCACGTAAGAGTAGTCACCATCATCATCAAAAACAAAGTAACCATCCCCGGTCGTCGCCATCGCCGACGGCTAAGTCGCCTTCTCCAACGGCCAAGTCGCCATCTCCTACTGCCAAGTCGCCGAGGAATTTAAGAGAAACCCACCGGAGAACGTTAAGAAATGGTGTGAATTCGCCGTTGCGGAGTGAGGCAGGTGGGGAACGGTACTGAGTTTTTCTAGTCTCACCTACTCTTAAAACTCTCTTTTTTTTCCTTCTTAAATCTGATGTAAATAATTTGTATTTTCGTAATGTAAAAATATATTGTTATTTTTTTTAAAGTGAAAAATATTAAGATAGTCTTTTCGTTGGACGAAAAATCGAGTTCACTTTTTGTTTTTTCAGTCTTTTTGTTTTGTTTGGATTTGGTCCAATATTTGAACATTCATTCTTTTGTTTATGAACATTTCGTCGTCTAAAGAAAAACGCGTTATTCACCGTTCGTTTTTTTCTCGTAAGGAAAGTGCTCGATCTCTTTTTAATTCTATGTACTTTCAATAATTTGGGTAAATTTACAGCTTTTACGAGTTACGACTCTAATGTGATTTATCACACAACACCAACAACATATGCATATAGCTTTTTGAAACAAGTGGGTTGAAACTCTTTACAAGTATCATAGAAATAAAAAAAAAATTAGAAAAAGAAAAATCAATGGATGTTCTTGCTTTATTGGTTTTTTTTTTTTTTTTTCTTACAAACGTTCTTGCTTTATTGGTGGTATTCAAAGTTTTGTGTCTTCTAACAACTTAGTGGATCAGTCTTAAAAAGTAAATGTAAATCAAGTCTAACACCACATTTATATTAATTATTCTACAAGTTTTGCATATATCTGAATTATTCGTATTTCCATGATCCGGTAGATGTGTGATGATATGGTTAATTTATGACCATCTTTGTTTAATAATTTTGGGAATTGTTATATGATACTAGTCACCTAGTTTGAATCATTCGGATACAGCGCTTGCGCATTTAGTTTCTTTTGTAATAGTCTAAATTAGGCGTGCATGAGTGTTTGTGTATATATTTACAAATGAGCAGACAAATATCTGCGACCAAATCGATCTTCATTGTTTGTAAGAGTCAAATTACAGATAAGCTAACGATTTGCAATTATAAAGTCTCTTAACTTTCCTGCCAGTTACCTACTAATATCCCACTATGCCCAATTGTTAATTTAAAATTACTATCCTATTATGTGAAGTCTTAGAACTACAGCTAGCTAGTGTAAAAAAATATGTTTATAACCATTATTTGTACTTGTAAAAATGAAGAATACTGATATGGTATTTCTTATTAGGATTCAATTCAGTACTGGATCAGAATATATTAGTCTTTATATATCATTTTTTGAATATGTCAGTAACAGTTTTTTTTGTGAGGATATTAATTTCCAAAATTTATAGCTAGTTTCTAAAATTTTATTTCAACTTATTATAAAGAAAATATGATTGGATTGTATTTTATTCTTTTCAAGTTATCAGAACTTTCTTAAGATCTAATATAATAAAGTAGGCTTACAGCTTATAAGAAAACTCTATCTATCTGCCACATGGCACCTCTGAATCTTTTGTTTAAATAGTTAGGCCTTGATTGGAAGAGCATATATGAAAAAGCTTTTTTAATTTTATCATTCAATCAACATTTATTAGGAGAGCATATAAGGGAGCATTTAGAAGCTACAGATACTCTCATATGCTCTCTTCCTATATGCTCTCATTTGAAGCATTTCCCAAGCATTTAGAAATAAAATTTAAATATATATTAAATTAATTTTAAATAATTAATTTATTTTGTAAAAATAGAAAATTATGATTTTATAAAAGATAAATTTATTTGTTATGAGATAATATATATGAGAAACTACTTAATGTTATTATTAAAAATAATATAATAATTTATTTAATACATTAAAATATTAATGTGGATATAACGTTTATAATATATATTTTTGTTTTATTTTAGTTTAATGTGTTATATTATATATATTTTAAAAAGTTATTGAAATTAAAAATGTAAATATAGATATAAACTTTTATAAAAAATTATAATATATATTAATTATTTGTAATTAATGTGTAACATTATAAATATATATAATTAAAAATTATTAAATTACACATTTATATATATATATATA
>NC_025703.1:17117424-17122060 GCF_000633955.1 Camelina sativa | reverse complement strand
TTTTTTTTTAATGAAACACATTTAAATTATATATTTTTAATTAATATCATAGATTTAATATAAATATAATATTTAATACTCCACTGCTATACCAATCAAGTAAATGTGTTATATTAATCAGAGCATACAGCTTATGCAGCTTAATGTTTATGCTGCTTAATGCTAATGCTATAGTATATGTGGTTCCAATCAAGCCCTTAATGGGCCACATAAATATTTTGACTTTCCAAAACAAAACCAACGGAATCTCACAGTTATGTCTTCTCTTCTTTCTCGTCTCTCTCTTTTCCCCACCCCTCCCCTCTTATCTGTTCAATTACCGCTAGAAACCCTAATCAATCGCATCTTCGTTTTCATGGTGTTTCGTTGACTAACAACAAAGATCTTAAATCAATATTTCGTTTGTAAAAAATTACGTTAACGTCGTTAAAAATCGTAACAATGAATATGATATGTGGGAAATTGGAAAATCGTGATAGTTCATGTATTTTTTAATTACCTATAATATAGTTTAAGTATTTTTCTGGCAAAGAAAAAAGTTCGTGTTTTTTTCTGGCAAATATCAAATAAGTCATGTATTTTTGTGGCATTTTTCCCTTTTTTTGTTTCATCTTTCTAATTTAAAAATATGAGAAACATACTCTTCTATTTTTGATTATTATCATCTAATTTAAAAATATATAAATTATTTTTATATTTAATTTGTTTGTGACATGTGACATATTGTCATGTAATTTTCTTTTAAATTTATTTTGTGGTCTCTTTTTAATATTTTCTTACCTAATTATTTTATATATTTTATATTATATATTTTTTTCTAATTTCATTTACTTTCTCCTTACTGGTCTATTTAGTGTTTATTTTCTTAAACATACAATATTTATTTTTAATTAAATCTAAAATACAACATATTTAATCATATACATTAATTCATACTTTAAATATACACTTTACTACTAAATTGTAATAGAAATTACATAAATTGTGAATTGACTATTTTGTTTTCTCCATTCACTTTCAGTTAAGTACCCTAGCAATTATAATTATAACTCCTCTAATTTAATTTTTGAGAAATGTAACTTCTATCACTTCTTATCCTATAAATAATCATTCTCACATCCTCCTCCATCATATCTGAAATCCTAAATATTTTTTTGTTCTTTTTTTTTGTTTTAAATGTTCTTGCATTGGTTGAAAACTCAATGAAGATTATATTTTTATATTATATAATATTTTCTAATTTCAGTTACTCTCTCCTTAATGGTCTATCTGGTATTTTTTTTTTAAAACATAGAATATTTATTTTTAATGAAACCTAAAATACAACATATTTAATCATATACATTAATTCATACTATAAATATACACTTTAGTACTAAATTGTAACTAAAATTACATAAACTATGAATTGACTATTTGTTTTTTCCATTCACTTTCAGTTAAATACCCTAGCAATTATAATTATAACTCCTCTAGTTTAATTTTTGAGAAATGTAACTTCCATCATTTCTTATCATATAAATAATCATTTTCACATCCTCCTCCATCATATCTCAAATCCTAAATATTTTCTTTGTTTTTTTTTGTTTTTAATGTTCTTGCATTGGTTGAAAACTCAATGAAGATAATATTGTAAGAGTTTAATAATATATATTACATTGTTCTCCATTTTATTTCTTCTTGCTTTTATGTACTTCTTTCTTTACTTTAGATGTTAGATTATTTCTTACATATTCATATATATTTATTTGATTCTTAAAAATATGTAATGTTCCAACTTCTAAGGAAAGACAAATTTGTAATATAATTATGAAATATCAAATCAATTTTTCTTAACTCTCTCTTACCTCTAAAAAAATTGTAATACATTTTTTAAGAATACTCATCATTATATTTAGTTTCTGATTAAACATATAATTACATAAAGATCATTAAGCTATATTTATTTAATTCAAATATGTACTTCAAAAGGATTTCTATATATAAAAAACAATATAATATTCTATTTTCTGTCTAGCTTTTACTACAAAGATGAAACAATTATAACTAAATCTAGCAATATAAATTAAAATGAGGGCAATATAAAAAAGAGACTTAAAAGTAAAATTAATCTTTGGGAATTGTACTTTAAAGTTTTGCTTGCACTTCATATGATTTTATAGAGAACAATATTGTTTCTCTCATTTAATACTTTAGGTTATGTGTTAGCTTATATGGACAACTTAAATTAATATTTGAATATCATAGTTAATTTTCATTTTATCATTTTTTAACCTCAAATCCTCAGAGAAACTAATGAAAATTATTATCAAATTTAAATAATAATAAAACATAGAAAATCAAGAGATATGTATGTGTGATTATATTTAAATTAGTTATATATTATGAATTTTTATGATTTTTTTAAAAATGTAAATTTCCTAAAAACATTTAGATTTAGATTTTTTTGCTTTTTATGATTATTAAATAAATTAAATTAATTAACATAATTTATTATATATATAACAATCAGTGGGATATAATCATATAACCTAGTATTGGAATATGGATGCAAAACACACAATATTTCTAGATTGTTAAAAATGTTAACTTGTTATTGATAATGGTACAAATAACGATGTAATTGGCAGGCCTTTTAGTTTAATGGGTTTGACTCTATGATGCCATGTATATATACTCTATCCGGGCTAATATCCAAAGTCCTGAATTTGTAATTGTGTGATAGGATATGTGGTTTACGTTCTTTATCCAACAATGAATGAAGAATATATGTTTTTTTAGAGGGTACTGAACTTGGTATTTTAAAAGATTTTAGAGTATTCTTAAAATTTTAAGTTATTCAATTGATGATTTTAAAAAATCTTTTAAAATCATATGTTATTCAATTTGAATTTATGTAAACTTATTTAAACTACTCTAGAATCTCTTGTTATTCAATCAATGATTTATAAATCTTACTTAAAATTTACTGTTATTCAAAATTTCACAACTTTTTTAAAAACTGATACTTTACATGATTCTATGAGACTTTTTCTGTTTCTTAGTTGAAAAATAAGTCTAATAAAATTACACCTTCTTGAATAGTTTTTAA
The DNA here is from genome assembly GCF_000633955.1 of Camelina sativa. NCBI lineage: Eukaryota > Viridiplantae > Streptophyta > Magnoliopsida > Brassicales > Brassicaceae > Camelina > Camelina sativa. The sequence continues at coordinate 17,118,969 of NC_025703.1, read as the reverse complement.
AAGGATTTTCAGTTATTACAAGGCAATTGGAATGCCTATAGGTTTCCTCTTCTTCTCTCCTTCACACTTCCCACCAAAAACACTTCCCACTAATTCTTTGCTTTCCCGGGGAAATCAATACTCATGCTTTTGCTTCATAACCTCACCACAAGTTTGCCAATTTCTCTCAACACGCCGGACTAAACTCACCAACCCCTAAACACCGAAAAGAAGAAAAAAATTCATTAACAAAGAGTAAATGTAGGGTTAGCTTTAACCCAACGAAACAAAAAAGGGCAAGGAAGAAGGAGAAAATCTTAAAACCCTATAAGGACCAAATTGACGAAATAGAAGATACGGAGGAGACACGAAAACAAACGAATTGAAGCTAAAAAAGTTTTACTGGGAAGATAACAAAACCTAAAGAGAAACGGATCAAGAACCATAGAATGGAAGTAAGAGAAATATGAATGAACAAAGAGAAAGAAGGTGAATAATTTACAAAAAAAAATTTGTTTGTGTTGTGAAAGATTCTAAAATCATCCAAAGTTAATAACAAAATCTCGTAGAATCACATTCATTTTTTTTGTTTTTTAAATATAAAAACTTTAAAAAATAAACAAATCTCCTAAAAACTCAATCAAATCTTTCAAAACTCTAAAATATTAAAATCATACCAAATACAAGTTCAATACCCCTCTTAATATTCGAGTTGATTTCAAGAGTGTTCAAGTTAGCAAGCTGAAGTTAACATAAAAAAAAAAAAATGATTCATATTATGGAGATTGTCAAAGTTGGTGCCATTTAGTAGGAGAGATGGTCCAACAACCGCATATAAAAACAACANAAAAAAAAAAAAAAAAAAAAACCCTCAACCAATCAAAGTTCTTGGGATGCAAACTAGAACGTAACAATGGTTTGCATCAAAGGAACGTCGGTTACTATGGTCATCTCAAATCATTGTTTTGTTCTAGTTTATGTGTAGGTACTAGTGTGATATGTCACAATTCACAAATGTCTGTTTACAATATTGTCTTCCTAGAAACATAATCTGTGAAAAATATATAAGATTTTCTTACATGAGTTGATATCTAAAGTAAGTGTTCAAGTTAGCAAGCTGATTTTTTCAAAAAAAAAAAAAAGTTAGCAAGCTGAAGTTAAAAAGTGTATATATAGTGTTCCATGAAACAAGCCGTAAATTTCACAGTAGGGATCTTTTTTTTGATAAAGTTCACAGTAGGGATCTTCTTTACTTTTTTAATCTTTTACCACGAAAGCTTTATGGTTCTTTTTTTTGGCAACTGCATTTATACTAGAATATATAACCTGGGTTACAAAGAGACTTAGGGGAAGTCTTATACTGTACAAAGACAAAAGACTAAAAGTTAGTCGAACCCAATTAGCTTTATGGTTCTAAACATGCTTTATGGTTCTAAACATGCGTGTTAATGTCATGTCCATATTTCCATACAATGCATACATTAATAAAATGAAAAAGCCAGAAAACCATCATGTTCATGATGCGATTTAGGGCCTCAGTTAACATCCAATAATTCGAAAGAAACA
>NC_025703.1:17093250-17116818 GCF_000633955.1 Camelina sativa | reverse complement strand
CTTGGCGTGCATGGTATTCTAGCCATGCTCATATCAAATTTATCTGAGCCTGAATCATATCAAATATATTCTATTCACTATACTTTGATTCTTGTCTTGTTCTTATGTAATTCATATCTCAATTTTGTAAATAAAAACCAACAGAATTTTTATTTTTATCTTTTCTTTTTAAGTGCATATATAAAGAGAAGTTAGTGGATAGTTATATATATTGATAGAAAAATCTATTGCGTGAGACACGGAGTAGTGATGGTTGGAGAGCATATAATGGGTTGAAAGTGTAACATTACACTATTTAAGGTCACAATCATTGAATTCGACACTCTCCAGTCTGTCTTCCAATCTCTCTATCTTATATCTTCTCAATTTGATTTGATATATAGAGTAACCCATTGAAAATGTACTTTATTCACGAATATGAGACCAATTAAGTTGAATTTTGTAAATTGGTGCAGAGTGACATGCTCCACTGATACTATATACATATGCAACAACTACTTTCCCGAGATAGCTAATTTTTATGTATTTGTTGTGGGTCTGAGATTCTGATCCCGAGGGAGTATTTTATTACGATACTTTAGATTTTAGATGCCGATTCATTATTAATGCGGAACTCCTTACACAATGCTTCTTAGATCATTCCTTTTAATGTGAGGAATACCATTATCTATCATTGAATTTATTCGTTATATAAATAGATAAAAATAAAATAATTCATAACACTATAGGAGTATACACTATATAGTCTCAGAGGCACGAACTGGATTAAAAAAATCCTTTTCTCCCGAGTGTTGTTCTCTCCCTCTCTCAAACAGTAAAATCCTAGTTTTTTCAGATCTATGACTGGGAAGTCACTACGGTGGTTGGCGCTTCTCGCTGACATCGTCAGTGGCTTCTCCTTTTCGTTTGTGTTATAGTTTTTTGGTTCTGCAATTCGTTTATCTCTTGTATTTCGTTGGAGAAAAGCTTATTTTGGTGGAAATAGTAGATCTTCACGTCGAGGGTGTTTGGTTATGTCGGTGGTCAGCTGCTCCAGAGAGGGTTGTTGTTGGGTGTCCGAGATCTATAGATCTGGCGGGTGCTCTGTTCTTGTTGGAGGATCTCGAGATTTGGTTTTTGTGAATCCATGGCCATGGTCTCGTCTGTTTCTACTGTCCGGTAAGCCGGCCTTCTAACCGTTTCTTCTTTAACGTTTTGCTAGGGTTAGATGGAATCGCTTTAGTTGGTTGTTATTAGTGGTAGATTTATGGTGGTCCTTAGTAGTATTGAGCAGTTTTAGTAGCTTTCGATTGGGATGTTTCGGCTCCTTTCTAAGCAGAGGTTTCGTTTTGTTTGAATGTGATGGTAGAACCTTAAGTTTGTTGAGTTCCTTCTTCTTCTTGTTGTTCATAATGGGTGATAGTCATCTCCGTTTTCGTCGGTCTCGTCTATGTGATTGGTGTTCTATGAGAAGTTAGGCCTCGCTCCTCACGTTTTGAAGACTTCTAGTTTGACGTTCTTTGGCGTATAAACGTCGTTGTCGCTTCCGGAAGTGAGTGGTCTTGCTTGCCGTGTTATGAAGTCCCTGGTTCTTGGTTACGAGAGATCGACTCTCATCGTGCTAGGAGGTGGTTGATGTTATTCTTGAGTTGAATGTGGGCATCCTTGGTAAATCTCATCCGTTTGTGCGTTAGAAGAAGAAGTTTTTTGCTCTCTTGGTTCTATTGTTTTTGTTAAGGTTTTATGGCCAGTTGCTTTTTCTTAGATTAAGGTTGTTGTTCCCTTTCTTTTTTGTTATCAAATGCTCTGTTTTGTATGGGTTTTTTAGTTCCTTTGTTAGTTTCCGGGAAAATCTTGTTTTCCTCCGACCTTTGACTCCGGAGACATCCTTGTAGTCAGCCTGCTTAAGCCTCCCCTATTTTGGGCGTAGTATTCCACTTTGTATTCTACCTTGGTTGGAACCAAATATTTTAATAATAATAGTAGTTGACGAAAAAAAAAGATAAAAATAATTTCTTTAATCACATGTATATACTAGAATTCTGCATACATCATGGATTTATAAATAAGTGCATTATTCCGATCCAGAATTAAGGAAAAAAAAATAGCATCACTGTTCAACGTTAAAAAAACAAAAAATCATTGATTTTACATTACTCTTTTTTCTAGCTACCAATATATAGGTACTGATTGGTGAACACAAATAAAGTATTACAAGTGGTACATCTTTAAATTTTTAAAAGTTAATGCAGCAGATAAATTGTATGTAGTTCATTTTTTTTTTTTGTCTTTTTGTAGTAAATGCAGGAAAAATATATGCAGATCTGGTCTACAACTTTTTTTGATGCTGTTCATTCTTGATTTGCATTTAAACAGTCAAATATTTGATCTATTTTTATTCTGCTTGATCTGCTTAAACCACTTAATCTGTTTTGCCTGATATGCTTTTCCATTCAAAGCCTAAGATTATGTGATCTGACTTGTGACAAAATATTGGAATCCAAAAAAAAGAAGTGAAGGGAACATTTTGTAAGCATTTTAAGGTGAAATTTTGAAGAGAAGCGTAAAATAACCATTTCTATAGATTTAAATTAGTTAAATCGATAATGAAGATCTCAAATCCGACTATAGTAAATGAAGGAAATGCTTAAAGTCTTAAACAACATATTTAGTATTGATGATGACGATTTAATGTCATCTTATATATATTGTGAAATGAAAGAGTTTACGGTTTACATGATCCAAATTTCAATACCGAGTTATTGGGTCTTCAAGTCAAATTCCCTAGTCAGAAAACTTTGATCTTGACGTGGTTGTGTAGATTAGCCCATACATGCGTGGGAGATAATGTGTCTGCCTAAGGTCAACGCTTATAAGGGTGGTGTCTAGCTCACCTCACCTATACATGCCTCTGAATATAAATATATGATGTGTGAGCACAAAATGTATATTGGCTTGGGCAATTTAATTAGGTCTACGAACCACGTAGGTTGGATGATGAAGGTGGTGGAGAATTAGAGACAACTGAGTCAGAGAAAGAGATGGGTTGTCGAAGTGAAAAGAGAGGAAATATCATGGTTTTTGTTAATCAACAAAGGTAATGACACGTAATAGTCTTTGTTGGCAACTAAGCAACATATCTAGTGATACATAAATAGTATAATAAGACTTAGCGTGCAAGTCAGATTAAGTCAATTAATCTTTACTAATGCACATGCATACTCATTCACAAGTCCACACATGGCTATTTTAAAGCTAAAACTTTAGCTAATTATACTTAAATAGTTATAGAAATAAATGCAAGTCCGTATGCACATGAAAATTATTGAAATAAATTCATAACGTGCATGTAACAGAGATAATACACACTTTCATAATTTTACGAAATTTACGGTGACAATACTATGTTTGAAAAGGATTTTTTTTAGAATTTCAGGATATATAGATTCAGATCTCTAAAAAGCTGTTTAATTTTTGGATCGGCTATACTTGCCGGATCAGTAATAATTTCAAATATTAATATAAAATTAGAATTACCTCAAATAAATTTGATATATATCAAAAATAAAATAAAAATAAAACATGTCATATGAAATTTTCAACTAAATTATCATATATATATTTTTTTTAATTACCAAGGTCGTTTAAGAAAATTAAATGTTTTCAAAATTAGATACCAACAAATATTTTGGAAAATTAGATTTGTCTACATTTATTTTAAGAAAATTATATTTGTAAGTGATTCCAAATCGAAACTAAATATCATAATTTAAAGTTAAAATATAGATCCAGTTATAAAAAATTGAATTATTGTCATATTTGGATCAAATTAAATTTTATCTTGTAACGGAGATCTAAAATCCTTTATATTTTGCTCATCTATCATGTTACCCCATTATGTTTGAAGAAAATAGAACCCTCATCTCCACACATTTTAATCTGATCTCTCTTTATGGTTTCTCTTGAGTCGTTCTTCACGTAAAAATTGAATAAAACAGTAATGGTATGGAGTAATGATGCATTGTTGCTTAGAAATACTTTACATGAAACAAGGTAAAAAAAATTCACATATTTGCGGCGGATAATTTTGTTACATACAACAAATATTCCTGGATCTTAAAATTACGATGCAATGTAATGATATTACAAATAATAGATGTACCAATTACCAATTGTTAACTTCCAACTTTTTCGGTTTTAGAGTCTTTTTTAGAAAACAATATAGATTGTCAACATGGTTTTTTGTAACAATATATGATTATGTTCTTGTCAAAACCTTTATATGGAGACAGAGAACTCTCTCGGTCAGCTACACAGTTCATTGATTAGCAAGTAATCAGGCATGCCACTTTATCTCTATCCTGGATAAAGCCAAATATTTCATTCAGAGAGAGACTGAGAGAAACAGATGTTGCTTCTCAATGGATAACTAAGTTTTCATCATTTTAACAAGTATTTTACCACACGACAAATTTGCATTCTAAAAGATCTGTCAAAAAAGTATTGAAAGTATAGAAAATAAATAAATTACAACAAAACACATGAAGAACACATTTTTCAATGTGCATTACTAAAGGTAACATTACCTTTCGACCACCGACCTTCAAGTAATAAATACATAAATCCCATATATAATAAAATGGAAGTGCACAACATTGTTTTGTAGATTAGATAATTTTAATAAGTTAATTACAAATAGTTTATATATTAATAATAGATTAATTAGTTACAAATAAGTTATACCAAAAATTTTAAAGAGAATATTCTAAAGAATCATGTCATCTAAATTACTATATTAATTTTCTTTATTAAATTATTCATCAAATAAAATCTTTTGATATCTAACTTAACATATTAATTTATTAATTATCATTATACTTCACCTCTCATTTTATATATGAGTCTATTTTGTGAATCAAATAAATTATCATATTATTTATTATAATTAAAAAATAGTTTTATTTCCGGATATACCATAAGTTAAATTTTTAAAAACAAATATAAATTATTCAATCTATAACATATTCAAGATTTAGTAATATTATTCTTTAAAAATAATATCTATTGAATTAAAATTTTTACTTAGTAACGGGTCAAAATTTGAATATTTAAATTCAATTTCATATTTTTTGGTTGAATTTAATAATTTTATATAATATAATAAACTTTCAATAATTTATTTTGAAATATTTTTAATATATTGAAACTTGATATAAAAGTTAGAAACTATAAACACTCTAAATTTGATTTGTTATAGCAATGTCAATAATATATCACTATAATATGAAAGAATTTCAAAAAACCAAGTATATTAAAACAAAAAAATATAATAATATATTAAATTACTCCTAATATAATAACTCGCTTTTTAAAAACCAAATTTACAAAATTATGTCTTATAATGACATTCAAGTCATGATGTAGAATATACATTGTTGAAATAACTTCACATATATAACCTAATACAACATATTAAATTTTTATTTTAAAATATAAAATATACAAAATTTTGTATAAAATAAAATTTGTCCAGTGTTATAGCACGGATACTTATCTAAAATCATTAACAATATAAAACTTATAAAATAAGTGTCTTTTTTCAAGTCATCATATTTAGCATATAATTTTATTGCATAATGTTTTATCCAAAAAAACTTTTAAAAACAATCACATAAATTCTATTTTATATAAAAATTATAATATAAATAAAATGAATTTCAAGAGCACGTGTAATTTAGTTAGTGTGTAAATTGAGCACAAACACCACATTGAATACCATTATACTAGTGTGCATCACTATACCACATACGTCGAATTTATTTGCACATTTTAACTTACTAATATAAGACCTCATATGCTTTACCATGTCAAACATGTCAACAACATAACTCGTTTATGTTTTTATCGCTAGCAAGTTTGATTTGAGAACTCAATAATCTGGTATTTGTGTAAGAGATGGTTTAATATAGGACCTTCTTGTAATTATATGTAACTTAATTACTCATGTAAACCTACTATATATATTGTAAAGTGTTATGTCTAATAAGATCATGTATTCAGTTGTATATGGTATTAGAGCATTTCGATACCTAAACCCTAAATTTTTTTTTTCTGGCCGCCTCTTCCCTTCTTCTCTTTTTTCTCTCCGCTTCTGATTATGTCTGATACAAGCTCACCGACCACAACTTCTGAGACTATTGTTGTCTCCTCCTCCCCTGTTCTGTTGAACGTCAATATGTCGAATGTGACAAAACTCACTCCGACAAACTTTTTCATGTGGAGTCGTCAAGTCCTTGCACTTCTTAATGGCTATGATCTGTCTGCTTATGTTGATGGATCTGGATCTGTTCCCCCTAGACGAGTACCACCAATGGTGTTGTTACTCCTAATCCCGACTACAATCTTTGGAAGCGTCAAGATTGGTTGATCTACAACGCTCTGCTTAGTGCAATTTCCCTCTCAAGATTGGTTGATCTACATCTGGACCACCTTGTCCACCACTTATGCTAATCCGAGCCATGGCCATGTCCAACAACTTTGGGTGCAACTAAAACGTTGGACGAAGGGGATGAAGTCCATTAATGACTATTATCAAGGTTTTACAACTCGATTTGATCAACTAGCTCACCTAGGGAAACCGGTTGAGCATGAGTCTCAAATTGAGCTCATCCTTGAAAGTCTCCCTGATGACTACAAGACTGTGGTCGACCAGATCGAGGAACGTGATCGCATCCCTTCCTTGACCGAGGTGTATGAGAAGCTGCTGAACTTTGAGTCTAAACTAGCGACCAAGGCTGCGACTCCTCCTCTCTTGCCGGTGACAGCGAACGTTTCTTCCTATCGCGGTAACAATAACAACTCTCGCAATCATGGTCATTCCCACACCCGCAACAACAACGGCGGTAACAACAACTAGAACCACCAACAGTCTCAGCCCAATCGCTCCCAGTACACTCCGCGTCCGTACCAAGGCAAGTGCCAAATCTGTGGTGTTCACGGCCACAGTGCGCGTCACTGCTCATAGCTCCAACTTCAATCTCTACCTCCTGGTCTGACCAACTCTTTGGTCTCATCTTATCCGCCATGGCAACCATGCGCTCATATGCTAACGACACAACCTTACAATGCGAGTAACTGGATTATGGACAGTGGTGCTACACACCATCTTACGTTCGACTTGAACAATCTCGCATTGCAACAACCCTATACGGGTGGTGAAGAGGTCATCATTGCCAATGGTACAGGTTTGAAGATCACGAACACTGGTTCTGCTTTACTCCCAACTCCATCTCATTCTCTTCTTTTGAAAGATGTGTTATGTGTTCCAGATGTTCGCAAAAACCTTATCTTTGTTTATCGGTTGTGTAATAATAATGGTGTGACGGTTACTTTCTGTCCTACTTCATTTCATGTGAGATATCTCAGCACGGGGATCCGGTTGCTGCAAGGCAAGACTAGGAATGAGATGTATAAGTGACCGGTCACATTGCCGTTTGTGACGTCTCTATTTGCTTCACCTTCTCCAAAAATGGACATCACCTCTCGGCACTTGAGACTTGGCCATCCTTTCTTTTCTATTTAACAAACACTTATTCATAAATTTTCCTTACCTGTTTCTCAATCTTTACACAAACATTTATCTTGTTCTGGCTGTTCCATTAATAAAAGTCACAAACTTCCATTTTATTCAAACACAATCACCTCCCATCATCCTCTTGAGTATTTATACACAGATGTTTGGACTTCTCCTATTGTTTCTGTTGATAACTATAAGTACTACTTAGTTATTGTTGACCATTATACTAGATACACCTGGGTATATCCTCTCAAACTCAAGTCTCAGGTCCGTGAGGTGTTTGTTGCGTTCACGACGTTGGTGGAAAACAAATTTAAATGCAAAATTGGCACACTCTATTCTGACAAGGTGGGGAGTTCATTGCGCTGCGATTGTTTCTCACTACACGTGGTATTACACACCTCACCACGCCGCCTCACACTCTAGAGCACAATGGCATCTCCAAACGGAAACATCGTCATGTCGTTGAGACTGGCCTCATCCTGCTGACCACTGCGTCTATGCCCCTAAGTTACTAGACTTATCCATTCGGGGTTGCGGTCTATCTTATCAATCGCATGGTGACATTGGTTTTGTCCAATGAGTCTCCGTATGTGAAGTTGTTTGGACAGCCTCCAAATTATCACAAGCTCCGCATCTTTGGTTGTATGTGTTACCCATGGATACGCCCGTACACAGCTCACAAACTTTCTGCACGTTCTGTCCTGTGTGTGTTCTTAGGGTATTCACTCAGCCAAAGTGCGTATCTTTGCTTGGATAGGCAATCTGGTCGCATATACACATCTCGACATGTTCGTTTTGAGAAAGACCAGTATCCCTTCGCAGCTCCTACTCTGGTACGGGTGTCCTCCTCTTCCCCGGAACCTGTTCTGGACACTACTCCCACCGTTGTTCCTCTTGTGCCAACGCCACTCGTGTCATCTCTTCCGTCGTCGCCACCCCAGAGCTCGGAACCTCACCCCACCGTACCAACTTTGCCTCTGCTCCAACCGGCATCGCCTCTACTCCAACCGGCATCGCCTCCTCTCTCACCAACGCGAGTCTCCTCCACACACTCGTCTCCAACGACTTCAGCCTCACACTCCATGGACGTCAACACGAGCCCAGGCCCCTCTTCCTCCTCACCTACAACACTAGACCCATCACCACTATCAAGTCCAACCATACCTACACTTTCACCATCTCCAAATCCGACACCGTCGCCAACTCTCCCTCCGTCACCAGGTCCGATACCTGCACCTACACCGGCACCTCCTCCATCACCGCACCCCGTCCCTATTCCTCCACCACCACCAAATAACCATCTTATGCAAACCCGAGCCAAAAATAATATCACTAAACCTAACACCAAATACTCCCTCACCGCTACCTCTACACCCTTACGTCCTAGTATTCCTAAAACCGTTGCTAAAGCGTTGCGGGATCCAAATTGGAGACAAGCAATGTGTGATGAGATCAATCCCAGACGCGGAATGGTACTTCAGAGCTGGTCCCTCCACACGCGTCGCAAAATGTAATCGGTTGTAAGTGGTTCTTTACCCTCAAATGTAAACCTACTGGTGAGCTTGACAGGTATAAAGCGAGTCTTGTTGCGAAGGGGTTTAAACAACAATATGATCATGATTACACCGAGACATTCAGCCCGGTAATCAATTCCACCAATGTACGTGCGGTACTCCATGTTGTTGTTTCTATAGGCTGGAGTCTTCGACAAATCGATGTGAACAATGCCTTCTTGCAATGGTCACTTAATGATGAAGTTTATGTTGCGCAACCTCTTGGCTTCGTTGATCATGATCGTCCGCATTATGTTTGCCGCCTACACAAAGCTTTATACGGTCTCAAGCAAGCTCCTCGTGCGTGGTATCAGGAACTTCGATCGTATCTCCTCCAACTTGGGTTTAAGAACTTGGTAGCGGATACTTCTTTGTTTACGCAACATCAGAATGGTGATACTATCCACGTGTTGGTTTATGTTGATGATATGTTGATCACGGGCAACAATGATACTCTTCTCACTCAGTTTATTGCTCACCTAGAGGCTTGGTTCTCTCTTAAAGATCTTGGTGAGATGAGCTATTTCCTCGGGTTAGAGGCCACACGCACATCCAAGGGTCTTCATCTCATGCAGAAAAGTATATCGTTGATCTTCTCACTAAAACCAACATGTTGAACTCCAGACCGGTTTCCATTCTAATGGTACCTACTCCTCCGCTGACTCTAATGTCCGGAACACCTCTAGAGAAGCCAAGTGAGTATTGGGCGGTGATCGGCAGCTTTCAGTATCTTTCATTCACAAGACCGGACATCGCTTACGCAGTAAACTGCCTGTCACAATTCATGCACAGTCTGACGGACCTTCATTGGCAGGCGGCGAAACGAATACTCCACTATCTCGCTGGCACACCGTCTCATGGAATCTTTCTCCGAGCTGATTCCCCGACCATCTTACATGCCTACTTTGATGCGGACTAGTCTCGTTACCTAGACAACTGTATATCGACGAATTCTTATATCCTCTACCTCAATGGAAACCCTATCTCCTGGTCCTCCAAGAAACAACAGAGCGTTGCTCGCTCTTCCACCGAAGCAGAGTACCGCGCCGTGGCTAACACCGCCTCTGAACTGAGCTGGGTGTGTACTCTTCTGACAGAACTCGGCATCACTCTATCCTCGCCTCCGGTTATTTACTGTGATAATGTCGGCGCAACCTATCTATCAGCTAATCATGTGTTTTCACTCCCGCATGAAACATGGTGCCATCGACTTTCATTTTGTGCGTGAGTATGTCCAGAATGGTGCTCTCCGGGTATCACATGTCTTCACTCACGACCAGCTCGCTGATGTGCTGACCAAACCTCTGCCTTATCTGCACTTTCTGGACTTCATGAGCAAGATTGGAGTAGCTCCAGCTCCTCCATCTTGAGGGGGCGTGTAAGAGAGGGTTTAATATAGGACCTCCTTGTAATTATATGTAACTTAATTACTCATGTAAACCTATTGTATATTGTAAAGTGTTATGTCTAACATTGTGCATTCAGTTGTATAATTTGAACTTAACATGTCAAGCCTCAACTTAAGTCGAGTAAAATCATTTACAAAAGCTCCCATGTCAAAGAGTAAGTAAAAGGATCCCGAATATTCAAAGCCTACACTTAAAAGATGATTATACAGTTTAATTAAACCATATGATCTTAACACTTTTAAATTATATCACCATATGATCTTAACACTTTTGATTTAACATGTCGTCGATCTTAACTCATTTCATCATGTGACTTGTGAATTCTTATTTTTTTCTTCCTCTAACTAAAAGTAAAATATTACAAAATTTTTGTTTCAACTTTTCATCAATCAAAGCTGTGAGGTAAAAAGTATATGATTAATATCAAATCAATATGGTAAGTTAAAGGTAAAATATTACTTATTAATTTTGATTGGTTATTAAATATTTTTGAAATATATTAAAACATTTTTGGTTTTACAAAGTAATTCAACTGCAGAGATTAGTATTTGAGGCCTTTAACTCTTAATGACTATTGATTATTGACTTTTTCCTTAAACATCTATATTCCTAATGAAAATTTGATAGAGTGTTTTTATAAAAAAGAATAAGTTTTATTATCTACTTCCGTAATATTAATAAAAGAATTATTGTTGATTTTTTTAATTAAATTATATTTTTTTGAAGATAGGCAAAATTGTAAAAAAGTAATTGAATAGTTTTATTTATTTTTAGTTGTAGTAGTAGTAGTAGTTGCTATCCTTAAATGATCTTAATTCTCAAAAGACAGTCCAACAACTTAATTAGTTACCCTTAAAAGATGTTAATTCTCAACAACATTTCATCAAACTATACAAACAAATTCTCAAACCCAATATAAAAGAAAATGTTTCCCGTGTAAAAAAATTCCAAAATTCTTGTGGAGAGAAACAAAATCTATGGTTATTAAATGTTAAACCTATTAAAAAAAAAATTAATAAGAAGAAGAAGAAAAATTGAAAAAGATACAAAAAGAACGTTGAAAAAGAAAAAGAACAAAAGAAGGAACGTCGAAAAAGAAAAAGAATGGGCCAACACAGCCAATGAAGTTAGCGCTGGACACGTGACGGATACAATTGGGCGTCCAATTCGAGTAAATTGAACTTAAGTTTTAACTTTAACTCTATAATATATTTATAAAATAATAATAAATAATAATAATATGAAATATTAAAAGGTATTTACGGATCGGGTAACAAAACGGGTAAAAGAACGGGTAACGGGATGGATATTGAAAACTAAACTAATACTCTATATTTGTTCTTTATTCATAAATAATATAATTATAATACCCTTTACTTGATCCTAAAATTGTGGATATCCTTTTTTCAGGACGGGTATGAACTGAGTAACGAGTTGAATACGGATAACTAGTATTAGTTTCCAGGCTGAAATGAAGTAGTCTCTATCGTGTCTCCAGCTGTGTGTTCCCACACTCTTTTCAAAACTCCCCCACCGACGATGGCATTCCCGTTATTTCTATCCTAACGGTCACACGTCCCTTTCGTGCCCAACCCTTTTTCTTTTTTTCTCTCTCTCTTTATCTTCTTCTTCTTCTTATTATTATTATTATTCCTAATTCTCTCACTCTCTCTTCTCTGCTTCTATCATTCACAGTCATGGCCTCTTCCTCCATCACCATCATCACCACCTTCCTCTTCCTCTTCCTCCTCCACCACGCTTCCGCTAAAAAAACATACATCGTCCGAGTCAAACACTCCGATAAACCAGACTCATTCCAAACTCACCACGATTGGTACACTTCCCAACTCCAATCGGAATCATCTCTCCTCTACACTTACACAACCTCTTTCCATGGCTACTCCGCTTACCTCGACTCCGACGAAGCCGATTCTCTCCTCCGCGACTCCGATTCGGTCCTCGACGTCTTCGAAGATCCAGTCTACACGCTGCACACCACTCGCACACCTGAATTCCTCGGTCTCAATTCCGAATTCGGTGTTTACACTGGCCAAGATCTCGGCTCGGCTTCCAACGGTGTCATTATCGGAGTTTTGGATACCGGTGTTTGGCCTGAATCTAAAAGTTTCGATGATACTGATATGCCTGAGATTCCTTCTAAATGGAAAGGCGAATGTGAATCTGGTTCCGATTTCGATTCCAAATTGTGTAACAAGAAGCTAATCGGAGCTAGAAGCTTCTCCAAAGGCTTTCAGATGGCTTCAGGAGGAGGTGGTTTCTCTAGTAAACGTGAATCTGTTTCTCCTCGCGATGTCGACGGACACGGAACTCACACTTCAACTACCGCCGCTGGATCCGCAGTTAGAAACGCTAGCTTCCTCGGTTACGCCGCCGGTACGGCTAGAGGTATGGCGACTCGTGCTCGTGTTGCTACTTATAAGGTTTGTTGGAGTACTGGTTGTTTTGGATCTGATATCCTCGCTGCTATGGATCGAGCTATACTTGATGGTGTCGATGTGCTTTCGTTATCTCTCGGTGGTGGTTCCGCTCCGTACTATCGCGATACCATTGCGATTGGGTCGTTTTCGGCTATGGAGAAAGGTGTTTTCGTGTCTTGCTCAGCTGGTAACAGTGGTCCGACTAGAGCTTCGGTTGCTAATGTTGCGCCTTGGGTTATGACTGTTGGTGCTGGAACGTTAGATAGAGATTTTCCGGCTTTTGCGAATCTAGGTAACGGGAAGAGACTTACCGGCGTTTCGCTTTATAGTGGTGTAGGAATGGGAACGAAGCCTCTTGAATTGGTTTATAATCAAGGGAATAGTAGTTCTAGTAATCTTTGTTTACCTGGTTCGCTTGATTCGACTCTAGTTCGTGGTAAGATCGTTGTTTGTGATAGAGGTGTGAATGCTAGAGTTGAGAAAGGAGCTATGGTGAGAGATGCTGGTGGTTTAGGGATGATAATAGCGAATACTGCGGCTAGTGGGGAGGAGCTTGTGGCGGATAGTCATTTGCTTCCGGCGATTGCTGTAGGGAAGAAGACTGGTGATTTACTTAGGGAGTATGTTAAGTCAGATTCTAATCCAACTGCTCTTCTTGTTTTTAAAGGAACGGTTCTTGATGTTAAGCCGTCCCCTGTGGTTGCTGCTTTTAGCTCGAGAGGTCCAAATACTGTTACTCCTGAGATCTTGAAACCTGATGTTATTGGTCCTGGAGTTAACATCTTGGCTGGTTGGTCTGATGCTATTGGTCCTACTGGTCTTGAGAAGGACTCGAGGAGGACTCAGTTCAACATCATGTCAGGTATTATTACTTACGCTTCACAGGTTAATGATACTCAATTTTGAAACATGGTTTTGGTTGCATATTCGAATTAGTGATTATCTATGGTCATGAAAGCTTGGGAAATTGGTTTGAACTGACATGAAAAGGGTCTGATTCTTGGGGAGTTTTAATTTTCACCCTTTAACAACATTAGTATTACCTTTGGTCTGATTCTTGAAAACTTGATATGATTACATATTCAATCATTGGAGTTTGGATTTGTTTTGTTTGACATGAAACGTGTCTGATTTTTGTTAGGTACGTCAATGTCATGCCCACACATCAGTGGTTTAGCTGGTCTTTTGAAAGCAGCTCACCCTGAGTGGAGTCCAAGTGCTATCAAATCAGCCCTCATGACCACAGCTTACGTTCTTGACAACACCAACTCCCCACTCCATGATGCTGCAGACAACAGCCTCTCTAACCCACATGCTCACGGCTCGGGACATGTAGATCCCCTAAAGGCTCTCTCACCGGGTCTTGTCTACGACATCTCAACCGAGGAATACATTAGGTTCTTGTGCTCTCTAGAGTACACAGTAGATCACATTGTTGCGATAGTGAAACGACCAAGCGTCAACTGCTCAAAGAAGTTCTCAGATCCTGGTCAGCTCAACTACCCAAGTTTCTCGGTTTTGTTTGGAGGTAAAAGAGTAGTGCGGTACACTAGGGAAGTAACAAATGTTGGTGCAGCAAGCTCGGTTTACAAAGTGATGGTTAATGGGGCTCCTAGTGTTGGGGTCTCGGTTAAACCATTAAAGCTTGCGTTTAAAAGCGTGGGAGAGAAGAAGAGGTACACAGTCACGTTTGTTAGCAAGAAGGGAGTGAGTATGACGAACAAAGCTGAGTTTGGATCCATCACTTGGATCAATCCGCAGCACGAAGTAAGAAGTCCCGTTGCATTCTCTTGGAACCGGTTTTGAAACAAAATAACGAAACACAAATCTAACATCCCTAGTGATGTTTTTTATTTTAAGTTAATTTCCTCTTGGGATGATTTCGGTATCTAGATGATTGGGTTTAGGCTAAACAAAAACCCATCCAGAGCCGTAATGATAATCATCACGTAGTGGGAAGTGTTCATGTTTGGTTTTTGAGTCATTGAGTGTGTAGGTGAAGAAGGCATCCCAAAAAAAAAGTTCGGGATGGTAGAAGAAAATGTTGTCAGGAAAAGAATGTTGATGTCATTTGTGTTGCTTCAAGTTTTCCATTTAACTATTTTACTGATGAAATTGTCTTTTTAAAAAATTAATAAGCAACAAGAAAACGACGTCGTAATGTGTGAAATCACTCAAGAGTCTAGACAAAGAGCTGGAGGACATGACATGCCCTCAATACAAAATCACGTGAAGCTAACAAGTACTGATGACATATTATGAGTCTCTTGCAACATCCATGTTTACGGAGAAGTTTTAAAATATGCATCAACTTGGCATAAGCTAATACAACTAAAAGACAATAGATTTGACGCAATTGGGTATAATTGTTCAGCAACTGGATATAAACAACAATCAAAGAGTAGTGTGTTTCATGAGTAATCATCTTATTTGTTTCCTCTTCGGATGCTAATAAAAGAAAAACAATGAAAGTTACTTCAAGTAATAGGTTTTTTTTTTCAAGTCATATATATTGGCATCCACATTTATAAGAACATAATATTAGTAATTAGAAGCACGTACGTATATACACTCATATATAATCTCTTAAGTAAAGAAATAGGTAAAAAAAATTATAATGTTTAAATTACACTCATGGGTAATTATTTTGTGGCTAAAACAATGAGAGCATTTTCTTACTATGAAAGTAAGCTAATTATTTGGAAACGGGTAAGAGAGAATAAACGAAGATGAAAAAGGGTAATTTGACTTGCACACAACTATCCTCCGCCTTCACAAGTAATCAATCTCCCACACGGATACGTATGTTACTAAACATTTCACATTTTCCACATGGAATATTTTGTTTTATTCCCCTATAGTACCAATGAACTGCAAACTTTTAGATTTGGAATTTTTGTGTCACAAGAAACTCGATGATTTTTGATTATCCCACACGGTTTGGTTTAACAAATTATTGCATCATGTATATACTTATTAATATTTTAATATTGTGTATATATTGTATTGAGACTAAATACCAAAAAGAAATAGAAAAAAGGTTGAGACGTGGTGCTTATTAAAAATGGTAAAAGTCAAAACGTAAGTCGCCGAACATTTGAAATAACGGAAAAATGTAGTGGACCATTTCTTCTTCTTTCTTGCTTTCTTTAGAGTCAAGAAACTAAAAAGAAAAAGTGACCCATACGGCCATACGAATATTTATATATAAGAATAACACAAGAGTTTAGCTTGTTAGTAGAAAGAAAATGAAAGCAGTGGTGAGCAAGTTGCATTGTTCCTCGATGGAGGAGGTGATGGTTGTGAGACGGCGGCCACACGTGGTTAACGGTGGTGGCTTCGTGGTCACAGATTGCAAAGAGAAGATCGTTTTCAAGATCGACGGTTGTGGAGTTCTTGGCATCAAAGGAGAGTTAGTTCTCAGAGATGGTGATGGCAACGATTTGCTTCTCATCCACAAAAAGGTACCTTTTTGTTTTTATCCCAACTATCTCATCCTTGTTCTAACATTCATACCCCAAAAAAGTAAATTATCATCGATTTTCCAAATTTGTATATTAATTTTCAAAATTTTCCCGTGAAAACATAAGTTTATACTTACCTCCATTTCAAAATATAGAATATTTTAACTAAAATCATGCATATGTGTTTACTTTTAAAAATTTCAACTAAGAAGAAGCAATACTGCATAATATAAAATATTAAATTAATGTAAAAGTTGCATAAAAACTTAAAAACATTTTATTTTATAAAACAAAAAATCTTTTCTAAAACATCTTATATTATGAAAAAGATGGAGTATTTCTCTAAATATTAGAAAACAATTCTAAAATGATATTTTAATTAGCTTTTGGAAAAAAGTGACATAGTGGTGAAGTAGCTATCTAAACAACGACAAATTAATAAATGATTTACTTTATACGTTAAAGATCTTAAGATAGATGAACGTAATGCGTCAAGATAAAGCAACCCCTTTAAAATAAATCTATCTTTCTTTAGAGGAGAAATAATTATTATGATTGGTTTATAGAATAATATGTGTGTTGATTGGTGTAGGGAGGAGTGGTGCAGGCTTTGAGCATTCATAACAAGTGGAGAGGTTATAGTTACGACTACCAAGGAAGTACTAAACCGATTTTCACATTAAGGGATCCCAAACACTCTTGCTTCTCCATAATCGGTTCAATCCGCATCTCCGTCCAACCGGGGAATTGCTACTTTGATGTAAGAGGATATTTCCCGGATAGGGATTGTAGCATCATTGATTCCACGGGAAATGTCATTGCTCAGATAAAAGAATGGGTTGGGAGCAGAGATATATATAAGGTGGTGACAAAACCAAGTGTCGATAAAGCTTTTGTTTTTGGAGTAATTGCGGTTCTTGACTATATCTATGGTGAATCTACAAGTTGTTGATCCGCTCTTCACTATATCATCTGCACATTTCGGTTCGCTAGACTCAGCCTGAGTATGTTGTTCCTTGTAAAGTTCAGAGACTCGTGTTGTTTATGTAGTAATATAATTAGTTTAATTTAACTATGTAATGGTTTTTTATGTTAAATATATATATGTGAGCAAAACTTACTCTTGGTTGTTTTGCTCCTTTTAATTTTTTAGATAAGTATGTACAATGTGTTTCTATCTTTATAACTATGTTAGAGTGAAAAGGAAAAGAAGATATTAAAGAAAATATAACAAGCTAGAGTTTAAAACAGATGCCAATGGACAACTCTGATCTGCTTCTTCCCAATGATGAAAGGTGCTGTCGCAAACCATCGTCGCATCAAGTTCTTTAATCACGGTTTTGAGATGTAATCAAGAGAGGTGATCCTTTTTTGGATAGTCTGTAAATGGGAGAACTACCGATTTGTATTAATCAAAGTAATAGAACAATGGTTTTTTTAAACTCTTTTTTTATTAATAGAAAATCTGTTCACAAGTTTGTTATAAATAATTTATTAGTCTCTCAAAACTCTCTCTTTATAAGATACACAACAAATCTTAGAAACTTTCAAGAAACCTCAAGCCCTCTTTTTAAATTCTTAGCTCTTCTTCTTCTAAAGCTAAAACATAATGACTATGTTATATATTTCTTGTTTGTGCTAAAGCTTACAACAACTTTTGTACCCTATTTATGAAACTAAACATATGTTATATAACAAGCAAATCCCCTATTCTATCTCTGATAGGATTCAAATAATTTCATTTTTCTTTGTGGATTAGGAAATTCTCCTCTTTCTTCATGTTTCTTTTTTATTTGTAAATAGGAAACTCTTCAGTCTTTTAGAAGCACCATGTGCCTTCTAAGCCTTTGCGAAGTATCATGCTTCTGGATCCTTCCAGTTCCATGTTGTCAACCGACATAGCTAACTCGTTACCCTGGTCTTGAACTAGTGCTTTGTCCATTTGAAGTAGTACATCCACTCGTTCAAATGTTGCATCTTCATAGTCTTTTAGGTTGGTAGAAAAAGCAATTGGAGGCTTGTCAAAGGTTACCCTTTTGCTGGACCGGTTAGTCTTTTGTCGAGAGGACACTCTCTCTATCTCTTGGGTTGTTATAATCCTTTATCCTTTTACTTTGTAGTAATAGCTATTTCGTTTGTTGTTTCTTTGTCTAGGTTCTAAAGTTAGTTATGCAAACAACATATGGTGATTCTCTATATTTTTTACCTATGTAAGTTGTAAGGCTCTTGTTAGGCTCTCCCTAGAGAAGATTTTCACAATGAAATGTGGGTTTAGATTGGTAGAAAAAAATGAGAGAGAATCTGTGACAATCCGTCCCGTGACCCTACTAGCCCACCACTAGCTTGTCCCCATGGACCCCGAGCTGGCTCTGCAGGGCATCGATCCTAACCCCTCATCGTGGAAAGAAAATCACATCCAAATCCACCAGTAGGTTATTGGTGCGTCAGGTGTTCCTCGAACCATGGTCCCCAACCTTTAACAACCTTCCCACAGAACAAACTGTCACCAATTGATTGGATGTCCACGGTGAGGGGTTAGGATCGATGCCCTGCAGGGCCAGCTCAGGGTCCATGGGGGCAAGCTAGCGGTGGGCTAGTGGGGTCACGGGACAGGTTGTCACATAAAAATTGCAGATCAATTGGTGACAGCTTGTCCTGTGAAAAGGTTGTTAAAGGGTGGGGACTAGAGTTCGAGGAGCGCCTGGCGCACCAATAACCTACTGGTGGATTTGGATGTGATTTCCTTTCCACGGTGAGGGGTTAGGATCGATGCCCTGCAGGGCCAGCTTGGGGTCCATGGGAGCAAGCTAGCGGTGGGATCACGGGACGGCTTGTCACAAAATCAAGTGGGTTCTTACCAAAAAAACCTCACGGATACTTATTACTATCAACAAGAACTCAACAGCTCCGACTTGTTCTGTCAAGATCACAAGTGAATTGGATCAGAAGTGGAGTCGAGTAACAGTGAAGAAAGAAGATGAAGAGATTGCTCCAAGGACTGGAGTGATTAAAACGATAATGGGCTCTACCTCGCACCGGCCCGTTACCATCAAGCCCACAACTATTCAAGCTTGTCCAACCTTCCAACGTCTACCTCCACATGCACAAATGGACGAAAACACAGTCAACAAAGCAAAGACCACAATTGACCGTACGGAGCCAATATAACTGAAGAATATATTTGAGTGTCTTAGACTCATGTGATGAGTGAGCTGTCCTATGGCAGCAAAAACCTAATATTGTAATGTTTATATAAGGACAAGTGATGTAACCTAATCAATCTAAGGAAATAAAGAGTAAAATTTTCTTTACCTAAAGAGCCGATGAGCTCATTCTTTAATTACTTATTAGAAATTCTATAACTAATTGTTATATTTTAAGTATAATAGTTTTATATTCAATATCTAAAATTTAAATTTTATTTATAAATTATATTAAAAATAAATATTTATTGTTAAGTGATCATCATAAATTTATAATCGGTGAAGATGCTTTGGTACCGATGATTGAATGAGAATCCCTCGAAGTCGTGGCCAACTTCCCCGTATAACCTATTTTATATTATTTTTTAATTTATCTAGAAATTTGTTAATAAGAATCAGATTTGGGTAGTTACTGGTAAAAAATATTTATGTTAATATCATTAAAGATAAGTTGAGTATAAGGACACTTATCTTAATTCTAATTAATTCATTTTGACTATATATTTGGTCAAAGAGTATCATCATTTCTTTACATTTCTGCTTGGAATATTGTGTACATTTGTGGTATCCTACTTATATCTTGAAAAATAGAAAATTCAAGTTTAAGGGTAAATGGGTAATTTTTGAATGTGAAGGTGAATGCTAGTCCTCTTGAATTTTTCTTTAATATATTATATTATTTATTGAATTCTCTATAAGTTTGTTAATAAGGATAAAAATTGAATATCTTGAATGACTACAATAATAATAATTCAAAAAAGAATTATAATTGATATGATTTATAATTTTATTAAATAAAGTAATTATTTTAATGCTAGGAAAATAAAGATAAATCGTCCATGTAATTCCTCATATATGAGGAGATTCTCACATGTAAAACATCAGTGAAATCAATATCTCTTTTCTTTCTCTTAAAAAGATTAACAACATACATAATTTTTTTTTTAGTAAATGGAAAAATAATTGTGTTTCTTACACATTAAAGGTACGGTTCACTACTTATGAGCCGTTCCAAACACTGCCTAAATGGAAGTTAATTAAGGAATTTGATGATGTGCTTCATGAAGACTCGTACATTAGATAGTGGACGAATAAATTTATTTACATAAAGGCTTGCATAAAATGATGAAATGTGTCAAATTTAGATATATTTTATTCATATAGTTTTGAGAGTGCACATTAAATTATAAGTTAATTAGTTATTAGGAGGACTAGACATGGGAGAATGTAGAGATTTCAAATGGTGTTTGCAACAACAATAATCAATACCAGCAAATTGCCTACAATATCCTTCTTTCCATTTTCCACCCAAAGATTGACATGATGCATTGCATTTCGATGCGCCTATCCACCTCTCCTCTAGCATACATGTTTTATCAACCAGAGGACATGTTTGGCCTATTTGATGTATAAACATATACATTAGTAATATTTTTCATTAATTTAATAATCTAAATAATATATAAATAGGGAATTTAAACACCTTTTGTAAGTAATGAATTTGAAGATTTACCAAGTGAAAAAATGTCGAATTTTGAAAAAAAAACAAAAAAAAATATAAACATTGACAAATAAATGTGTTTACCTGAAATCATGGGCATAAGGATGAGAGCAGAAATCATGAACGACGAGTGTAATAGAAGAGATGACAAATTTATGACTGCCATTAGTTTTGTTTCTAGAGGATACCAACAAGTCTCAAGGAGAATAATATCTGCATAATAAAAATTGTAAACAATGTAAAAAGAAGTTCAGGATATACCATTTTACCACCAAAAAAAACTTATAAATTGCTCAAAAATGTTTTCCTGGATCGATAAAAACTTGTTTTCCTCTTCAGAAAAAAAGTAAGATTTATTTTTACGAAATTATACCTATTTTGATTTTATTTACGTTTTAGCTTTTTAATATTTGGGTAGAGGAATTGAGAATTGTGTGTTTTGGTTTTGTGTGTGTGTGTATATATATATACTTTAGATGTGTGTACACATAAATATACATTATATCTAAGATCTTCTATAGAAGAATATGTAATGAGTTTCCATTACAAATATATATTTTTTAGTATTATTTGGTTATTTTGACTATATATTTGGTCAAAGGGTGTCATCATTTCTTTATATTTATGCTTAAAGTATTGTTTACATTTATGGTGTCTTGCTTATATCTAAAAAAATCAATATTAAATTTATATTATATATATATGGATTTCATAAACACATGTAAATGGAAAATTAATACTCATGCATAATGCATTTTTCAATGATAGAGCTTCTTTTACTTTTATATTTAGGGTGTGAATGGAAGCACATTCAAGTCCGTATTTAAAGATTTTTTTTTAAAAAATGCTTTAAGTCACCATTCGTATACATCTTCAATAATTTGCGTTTTGGGGAAAAGTAAAACAAAACCTACTTTGTGTTTTTGAAGAGAAGAAATTAACAAGTGGACCGCTTTTTGTGTCCAGCAACCATTTATCTAGTGGTTTTCAAATAACGCACAACTGAACAAGATGTATAAAACTTTAATTTATTTTAGCTATTTATTTTAAAAGAGAATAATAATCAGTTATATTTAACAATAATCTATGTTAAATGTATTTTCAATTAAATTTTAAAACTTCTGTTAATTAAATTACTAAAAAAAATAATTCAACATTTCTTCAAAATTTATACAATAATCACTTTAAATATGAAAAACAGATTTTAGAAGAAAAAATTATATCATCAAAATGTATAATATCTGTTTTAACTAGATTTAAAATGTTGAAAAAGAAATTCGAATTTTCAATAGAATGAATTTATTTTTAAAACAATGTATTTCTTCACTATTTTAATTAACAAAAATTTACATAATTAATTTAAAATAATTTGGTTTTTAAAGTTTATAAATAATATACAAAATTACTATTTCATTAACAATAAAGAAAATAATTTAATTTATAATATATTTACTTATAATGTCTATTTATAATATATAATTATAATAGTTATTTATAAAATAATATGAAATCCGCACCGCAAATAGTTTTTCACCAATCAAACATTATTTTGTACCGCTTAATTTTACAGTAACCGCACTTGTCCCGCAAATATATTTCTCCCGCACGTACCACAGTTCAACCCTACCGCACTATAAAACCGCTTGTCCCGCACAACCAAATCCGTCGTTACCTGATGTTCATATATTTTACCCTGTTTTCCCTTAATATATTCACATCTTTTGCATCTTTTGCTATCTATTTTGACCATTATTGCATAGCTTTAGGACTGTTCTTGCATTAGAGTTTAGTTGCATTGCATTTGCATCTTTTCATGCATAAACAGGTGATTTTGGAGCTTAAGGAGCATGGAAGCAATGCTGAGGAGAAGTGAAGCAATCATGAGGAGAAAGCAAGAGAGCTAAGGCTGAAGAACCAAGGTCCGGAGTCCAACTCGACTGCCCACTCGACCAGACACTCGACCGTGTGCTGAGAGGGACTCGACCGAGTGGGAGGAGCACAAGAGGAGCCAACTCGACCGGTCACTCGACCGAGCACCAGGTCGAGTTGGTCGAGCCGCCTGGCTATTTTGTCTTTTAGCGTTTTTAGGGCTTCCACTACTTTTTCTATATAAGGGCTTGTACCTGCAGCTACCAAAGAGCCCAGCTTTTTAGAGAGTCAAAAACTTAGTTTTTACCTTTTTGGGAATTATTCCTTTTGCACTTTTATTTTCTTAAGATCTGGTACTTCTTTTAAAAGGAGAAAAAAGACTAAATTCTTCAATATTGTTGGTTTCATAACTTTTAGAATATTGAGAATTTGAGTTTGATTCTTTCTTCAATATTGTAGATATTTGCTTTATCTATCTAATCATGCAAGTTTCATCATTTTCTGGGTTTATGATTTTGATGTTCATCATGTATGCTTGTGAGTAGTTGCTTAGGATATTGAGGATGTGTTAGG
>NC_025703.1:17070323-17092645 GCF_000633955.1 Camelina sativa | reverse complement strand
CTGTTTTAGCTTCATAATTGTCATAATCATTCTGTTCCATTTGCATTTAGCTCCTAGTTCTTGTAGTTTTACTTTCTGCACTTTCCATTTCATCATAGGATTGTTAGTAATATTAATTTAGAGATACTTAATATTATATGAATTTTTTGCAGCAATTTAGAATAGGAAATATCCTTGTAACCAAAAAGATCTAATCAGTAAAACTTATAACGCAAAATCGCAAATACAGTCACATATATTGCCGTCGTTAGAGCAAAATACAGAACATGAATTACAAGTATACAACACATGATAAAATCATTTATTTACTACATGATCAAAAATTAATTAATTAATAAAACCTATATTATATTTCAGTGAAAAATCTTTGGAGGATTTTCAAAAATACCATTTTTCCATGTCACTTTTCAAAAATACCCTTTCATGGTGTCTATTTTCAAAAATACCCCTTTTTAATATATAAAATGACTAAATTCTAAACCTTAAACCCCAAATACTAAATCATAATCCCTAAAAACTATATCCTAAATGTAAAAATGAGAACCCAAACCTTAAAAAAAAAAATCTAAAAATTAGTTTAACATATTGTATTTGTGTAAAAGAGGGCAACCATGAAAATGTTTAAAAAAAAGGATATTTTTGAAAAGAAATATCTGAAAAAAGGCATTTCTAACAAATTCTCTAGCACTAGGAAGCACATAAAAATTTGCATACTAACAGATCAACAAAGAAACTGATGGATATTTTATAATATACGTATTCGTTTGTAATGTAGCCTAAGTCCACATATTAGAATAGTAATGTAAATAGGTGTTATCTATTTAATATAGCTGTCAATTGGGCGCGCCGTCCATGGACATACCCATGTCCATATACATATGGGCTGACCATGGTCAGACCAAAAAATAAATGGTCTATTTGGGCATTTGACCATTTTTGTCCATTGACCATATGGGCTTAACCAAATGGACAATGGGTTGCCCACTTACAAAAATGAGAAATTCCATTTACAACTAAATAATTTTAAATTATTATATTTTACATTTATAAATTTTTGGCGGGAAAACACAATTTTACGATTTTGGCGGGAAAACGTAATTTTACGGTTTTGGCGGGAAAACACAGTTTTACGGTTTTGGCGGAAAAACACAATTTTACAGTTTTGGCGGAAAAACGTAATTTTACGGTTTTGGCGGAAAAACGTAATTTTACGGTTTTGGCGGGAAAACATAATTTTACGGTTTTGGCGGGAAAACGTAATTTTACGGTTTTGGCGGGAAAACACAGTTTTACGGTTTTGGCGGAAAAACACAATTTTACAGTTTTGGCGGAAAAACGTAATTTTACGGTTTTGGCGGAAAAACATAATTTTACGGTTTTGGCGAGAAAACGTAATTTTACGGTTTTGGCGGGAAAACACAGTTTTACGGTTTTGGCAAAAAATGTGGATTCTCTAATTTTGGTTTTGAGGAGAAATTGTAATTACGTAATTTTCCACCAAACTCATAATTTTAGAAGAGAAATAACAAAAAAAAATTAGATTTTATCAAAGAAACAACAAAATAAAATTCAGATTTTATAAAAGAAAATAACAAAAATAATACTCAGATTTTATAAGTGAATAAAAACAAAAATAAATTCAAATTTTATAAAAGAAAATAACAAAAATAAAACTTAGATTTTATAAGTGAATAGCAAAAAAGAATAACAAAAATAAAATTCAGATTTTATAAGTGAATGACAATAAAAAAAAATAGGTTGTCCATGGTCATGACCATTTGGAAATGGTCTTAATGGACATGAACACTTTGTGAACCATTGTCCATTTGGGACTGTCTAACTTTGGCCCATGCAAAAGAATGTCCAGATGGACTCGCCCAAATGGTCCATGGACTGACCATTTGACAGCTCTACTATTTAACCATGTTTGATTGAAATTTAACGCTGACCAGTAATGCCGTAACAGTCGTAACGGCTGTTAAGTTCCAGGTTAGAATCTACCAACGATTTAAAGATAACATTTCATTTGGCACCAATTTAATATTTCGAGTATTTTTATTCCAACCAATAAATATTTAGATATTAAATATTCGAATAACAATTAGTTGGGTCTTTTTTTGAAAAATTTCCCTATTTTATATTAAATTTTCTTTGGGTGCTTTCCAGCTTTTCAAATGTGGTCTCTATCATAGATACCGATTATCCAAAACGTAATTTCATTCTCTTCGGTAGTTGAAATTTTAGATCACCTTTTATACAGAGCGAAGGAATCTGCATGTGCAACTGATGTGGTTCTTAAGACTATCTCCAATAGTTAGATCCAATTTACGGGATCCAACTATATTTATAATTGAAACAATGCGAATCTCAAAAGTTAGACACTTATGAATGTTCATTATATTTTGACAAAGTCCAATGGTGTATGAGTAAAAAGAAAGAAGAATACTTGACACACACTCTAAACAAAACTTATCAAGATTTTCACTGTATCGCCAATAGAGAGGCAAATATCATAAAGAGTTTCTGAGACTATCTTCCAAAACTTGTATCACTGTATGAGTAGTAGTTGCGCCTGCAATGAAGCGCCACCCAAAATTCATTCCCTCCTGTGAGATTTCTCATCAAATTCAAACATTTCTTCACTCTCTCCTGTTAAAGAAGGACAATGATCCATTGATCAAATTCTGATGAAATGTGTGTTCTTGAAACAGCAAAGGTTCCGCTAATATATTAGATGAGTTTACCTGTTTTACATATATGAGATTTAGACATTGAGTTTTCGTCATCAATGCATTATGTTTCTCCTGAAATGGAAACAGACACTGCCGCTGCTTCAGCTATCTCAGAAGTTCTGAAGTCTAAGATATCAACTGCGGCATTCAATTAATATAAACAAAAACGTATTAAGCCTTCCCCTTTAAACAGAGCAAGCTAGTTCCAAACAAGGAAATAATATTATAGCTTGCTTTCGTTTCAATAATGGTGGTGTTCAAGATGAACCTTGACGATCTATAAATCAAATCCTTTCTGAGACGTGATTGCTGGTCTTGTCGACGAAATAATCAATGAAGGAGAACAGAGTTAGAGCTTGCAATCTCCAATTCAATGTGTTGAGTACCAAAACGTCCATCCTTTTTAAATTGTTTTGGCCTCAAACACAAACTTAGGATCTCCCACCTGCTCATAAAAAAACCATTAGGAACATTTTCAAGATTAGTTCCACTAAACCGCTATTTTTCGATTGTTCTCAAGACTGAGCAGCTATATATTAACGAATAAAAAATGTGTGCTGAACCTGTAAATCAACATTCAACAGTTAGAAGAATAAAGCTATTAAAGAATATCTCCACATTCATCCAGTGGACTTTCCACAGTAGACAATATAAGAGGAGCCAACCTTGAGAAGTGATTGATTCTAGAAGATCAAAAAGATAACACCAACTAGGATCATCCAACCAAAGCTAAGCCATCGACTCACTCGATTGTCATTTGTCAAGTCGATGGATCTTGGGTAAGCTGCCTCGAGTTTTCTAGGTGGTACTGCTTAAAATTTAGTTTGAAGCATTCATCTAGGGTTGAGGAGCTGGCGCTAGATTCTTTCTTTATCCGCTTACATGTAGAGTTTGAATCCGAGCAATGTTATATCATATTTATCTATCTTTATTCTTTAACCAATGCCGTTTTGAGATAGATTGTAAGATTTAACTCTTTTTTTTTTTTTTTTATTGTAAGAGGGTTTGACCTTATATGGAAAAATAGAGTTTCGTGTCGGCACATGCATTGTTACAATGTGGAAGACAATTCAAAAATAAAAAGGGGAAGAAAAGAGTCTTAATAACATATAAAATCTTCTACCTTCGCAGCAAAGGGAATCCAAGAAGTTGAAATCATGATGTATAACAAAAGAGTTCAGTTTATTAGTAAAAGAAAGGGAATACAAGATTATAGAGAATGTAGAAAAATAAAATTCTGACAAAGATGATGATGACTCAATAATACAAAAATCGCTATCCAAATAAACCACAACATTTCTTTGATCGACATAGACACCTCTTCTTCTGCCCAACTCCTGGAGATGCTCCATAATCATATCTTAACTCTGTTAATGGAGGTATATGCTTCATTGCGAAAAATCCAATGTACATACACCATAAACCATTTTGTTCACGAGCAATCGGCTGCCAGAAAACGTTGGGTGAACAACTATGGTTCATAAATCGAGCCACATTTCCTGACTTCTTTGCACTAATCACCAATGATAAATTAACACGAATCGCCTCAGAGACTTTATTTGAAGCATCCTCACCAACAAGCTCAGGTTCATAATTCCACTTAAACGAGTTATAAACCCTTGAAGTATCGAATACATAATCATCCTCTTCTTCACCTTTTGCTATGATCCTGTCACCAGCAAATTCGCAAATGAAGCTTCCTGCTCGAATAGGATCCCATGACCTTAAACCCCAGCCACAATACATTGTCTTAAACACTTCGAAACTGAAGTTCAACCCGGTCTGAATCACTTTATTTTTGCATTTATCAGAACAAGCACACGACCCACCACATTCGAAAACCATGGGTCCACGAGTTACTAAAGCCTTGTCAACGTACGGTAAGCCGCCTACATTTCTCTGAACACATGCACAATTACCACTTCTCGAAGCGCATGACCCCTGTCGACAAGTGCAACGATCAACCATCGGTTGAATATTGACAACTGCATGTTTGAGTGATGTCACATAAGTAAACAAGGCAGGACCATTCTTCTCCTCATCAACTTCATTCACCACAGATACCTTTAGATTCTCAGCTCCATTAGAGAGATCTTCAAGAATAAGACCTGGTCTTGTAGTCAAACCATTCTTCCATTGTTGTACTGATTTCCAAATACCAAAAGCAGGTTTTTGATCAGGTTGCCTCACCAATTTGAATTTGAACACCTTGAACCCATTTTGACCTTTCTCTTCCCACATACTTGTAATGAAATATATTCCATCATATATGTAAATCTTACCATTTGTCCTTTTTTCATCCTTCACACCTCTTATCACTCTCACGGCACTTAACTTCCAAAGAGCTGCCTCTAGTGGGATATTCAACCCCTCAAGCTTTTGGTCTGATGGCTGATGATCATGAAACTTGGTTGTACCACCAAACCCTGTAAATATTAATGACTCGGGATCTTCAGTTTTATCAGCATTTTCCCCTGAAGAGACTACACTTACAGCAATTGGTGTATTCTCTCCGCTGCCTTCGACTCCTATAAACTCAACTCCAACAGGGGCTGAATGGAGCCCGACCAAACCCATTTCACCCCAGATGAAAAAGATGTCTCCTACATCAACTCCGGGAACGGAACCGAATCGCTTTTTTGTGTTTGTACACAGTTTGAGTCTCTTACAAGTACTTATGGCTGTTGCAACCTCACCATGCACATTCTCAGTTTGGCTCAAACGCCTCCTTGTTGCGTCGAAGCGCATCATCAAACTAGTCACTAGCGCACGGTTTCCCGTCTCTTGATCCTTCTCACTGATTCCACCTAGAAAGTATGGAATTGATTCGTTACGTCTACCACTCATCTTCAACCTTTTTTTGTCGAGATTTGTCAACTCACAGGTCGACCACGTCCTCTTTCAATCTGAGCAAAATTAGGACATGCATCAACAACATAAATTTGAATGGTAAGATTTCATACTAGAATATGGTAATAAGCCTCGTGAACATTATTAATAAACGACGCGAGAAACTAGATTACATATCTAACTTTTTGACAGGAATAGATTAATCTTTAAATATCGTAAATCAGTGAAGATCTAATCAAAGCAAATACACACATATACAAACATAATAAATATGTATTCAAACATAAACACGAGTAAAATATTGAAAATATATATATATATATATATATATATATATATATATTGATACATCACTCACATTTTGAAGAAACAAGAGGCTGGGGAGAAATGCTGATGAGAGAATATATGAAAACAAATGTTTGAAACAAGTGAATGTAATTATTTTCTTTTCAGTGCGAAGAAAATGACAGAGTATATGAACTCATATTTAAAGAGTTTTGCAAGGGCTCTATTTTTTGATGGAAAATAAAGGCCGTTAGATCAAGTTTGAAAGATCTATACCGTCCAAGTTTCAAACATTAAAAACCTGTAGATATGTTTCCTATCTTAGTCCTTATGTCACTATCTTTTAATAAATGTATATCCAATGTATTCTATTTTGATAGTCAATATTAACATTAATTAAGATATTTTCCATCATTGGATTATTAATTTATTTTGCTTAGTCTTATATTACCTGTTTATCATTGGATTTAATAAAAGTTAGCATAAAATAATTTATTTTCTATATTTGAAAAATATTTCTTATTATTTTTTTTCCTCTTGATTTTTGTAAGAAGTTAAAATAATATTTAATAAATCTAGTCTTTAACACATATTTTTTAAAAAATATCTAGTCAAATTTTGATGAACCTAAATTCCCCTATTTTATTTGAGAAAACATGCATGCGAAAGCCCATATGAACATTTTCTAGTTTCTTATCATACATGTAAATTCAAGGGGTAATTGGAGAATTGGACAGTTTTTAAAACTTTATTTGGTGTATAGAAGATAGAACTAGGCCTGGGCATAAAATCCGAATCCGAAAATCCGAACTGAATCTGAACCAAAAAAATCGGATAAAAACCGAACCGATATTGAAGAAATAACCGATCGGTTTTTGTTTTCATTATTTTTGGATATTGGATTAAATCCGATCCGAACCGATATCCAATAGATATCCGAATATAACCGATAATATAAGAAACAACTTTATAAAGATAGATGTATACATAACTATATACGATATACATAAATCGTAGATATAGATATACACACCTAACTATATACAATATGCACGAATCATAGATATACTCCTATATCTACGTTATTGTTTACTTTGGTTTTTATTTTTTATTATTAACACGGTCTTATATCTCACTTTGGATATTAGTATGTCACACTTTTATGTATTGGTATAATTTTATGTTAGTTTGAACTTTAAACTTGTTATTTGTTTTATTTTTATTTTTTCACATACTCGGTTAGTATAGTTTTTTGGATACAATCGTATTAAAAAATATCCGAATAAAACCTTATCCAATAAATTTGGTTTAATTTTGGTTATCAACAATATATCCGAACCGATCCGAAATTTGAATTATCTGAACCGAAACTGATCCGAATTTTTTAAATATCCTAATGGATGCTGGAGTCAATATCCAAAAAATCTGAAATCCGAAATATCCGAACCGAATCCGATCCGATATCCGAACACAGAACCATTCACTATTTATATTAGGAGAATAGAAATCTTTACTTTTTTTTTTCCTTTTTCCCTTAAATTACAATTTTGTCATCAAAAAAATTATTACAATATGATTTTAATTTTAAAAACTTTTTTGAGAATTAATGAGAACAATTTTGTTAGATTTTGTAAATCTATAACCAAAATCCTATCTCTTATACGTACTCTCTTTTTAGTGTCGGTACCTCCAGACTTGTTTTCGTATTTTTTTTGGCATGCACAGTACTTTTTGATGTCCAACAATTATTCCAAGTACTAGGCCTAGCACGTAATACTTGTTCACATAACAGTACACTCGCTATTTATCATATTAACACTTTTTTTTGCATAATATGAGTCCTCCGTTTAGTGTATAGTACTATAGTGTATCCCCTATATAATAAAACGGAAGTACACGATATTTTTTTCTAGATTATATAATAGATATATTTATGATTTTTTGGTTATAAACTTATGATATAGGTGTATCATAATATACGGGTTAGTCTGATTTTTGGTAAGTAAAGATAGTATGAATTTAGTTAATTATAGTAACATATAAATCAATTATAGGTAACATTTAAAAGATAAGAAAATCTCTCAACCTAATTAAAAAAAAATATGTGATTCTTCTTTCACATTTATTTTATTTTATATTTAAATTATTTTAATTTTTTATCTAATATATTTAGTTAATAAAATTTATGATTTTTTCTGCATATGATATAATTTAAATTTTTAAAACAGACATATATTGCTCAACTGATGAATAAAAAAAATATACAAAATGCCTACATCACCTAAGAAAATTAGGCTAAGATTCAAAGTCATATTAATAAAAAAGAGACCAAAATGATTTTGAATACGAATGAGCAGAAACCTTGATTTATCAGACATTGAAATTAAAAAAATTTATGCATTTTATTATGGTTCTTTATTTTAAAGAATTTCAATTTTTAATAACTTTAAAAATTCAAATGTATATATTTTTTAAAATTTTAAAGATTATTAATATTTCAATTATTTAAACATTTATCTTTTTAAAAAATGTTTAAGATATGAATAATATTTAAACTTTATAAGAAGTTCAAATATTATAAGTATTTAAATTTCTAAAATAATAAAATTTCTTCAAACATTTTCAATTTTAATAATATATACAAATTAAAATATCATATGACGGGTTATATGGGAGGACATGTTTGAGTTGATATTAATAGAAAATTAAAATGTCATTAATTCAGTGCTACACGGATAAAATATCATCTCATTAATTTGTGAACTTTTTAAAAACTTTAAAGATTATTAATATTTCAATTATTAAAATATTAATTTTTTTATAACTGTTTATGATATTAATAATATTTAAACTTTATAAGAAGTTCAAATATTATAAGTAGTTCAATTTCTAAAAAAAAAATAAACTTTATCAAAACATTTTAAATTTTAAAAATATATTTAGATTTTTATGAAGTTTTTCTGCGGTGTACAACGAATTAAAATATCACACGACGGGTTATATGGTAATAGAAACTTAAAATGTCATTAATTCGGTGCTACATGGATAAAATATCATCTCATTATTTTGTTAACAATATGAATATTAGATTAATAGACGTATCTAATTAAATCAATTAATTAATATTGTAACAAAATAATTAATATGCGGTATAGTGTAGGTTAAGTCATATAATTAATAATCAAAATACAATATATAATTTTAAAAAACTAAACAAATCAAATAAAATTAACAAACAGAAATTAATATTTTTATCAAATAACTTAAACTGCCGTGTACCGCGAGTCAAAATCTAGATCTACTAGAATAGATCTTACAAAATAGATGTTATTTTCATAAATTATATTCAACATATGATTTCATGGCATAATGTTTAAGAAAAAAAATTAAAACAAATAAAACAATAATATATATATATATAACATTTTAAATAAAAATTATAAAATAAATGTTAACCAGTACTCTAGTAGTACGGTCCAATTCTAGTAGTACGTATTAAAGATAAAGACACAAGACAAGGAGTACGTATACACTTATACACTTAACGAAGTAATAGGGGTTCGTTAACATGTAATACTTGTGCACATGGGGTGAGTATACCTGATCTCATATTCGTACTCTAATTCTCGTGTTCGGACCCACTGGTTTATGTTTGATAACTACATTTTTAATTTATTTCTTTTTGTTTATCAGAACTACT
The DNA here is from genome assembly GCF_000633955.1 of Camelina sativa. Lineage (NCBI taxonomy): Eukaryota > Viridiplantae > Streptophyta > Magnoliopsida > Brassicales > Brassicaceae > Camelina > Camelina sativa. The sequence goes on along the minus strand of NC_025703.1, from coordinate 17,083,078 downwards.
AAATTTAAAATATAGAATAAAACCTTTGGTTTTAATTATCTTTACATAATAATGAAAATAAGATACTAGATTTTTAAAAAAACAATTCTAAATAATTCACTCGGCATTTAGTCATTTACTATTAATAATTTTCTTATATAATATACTAGGTTTGAAACTTCACGTACGTGCAGGGTTATTTTTAATATTTTCATGTAAACTTCTACTCTACTCGACCTGCATAAATGATATACAGAGCTGTGCCTACGTGATGCAAAAAGAAACTCTCGCCTACGGCCAAAATTTTTGGCAAAATTATAGATGATAATATACTTCTAATCATTGTAATTAACTTAGCTACAATCTCACCTTTTATATTGAAACAACATGGTATTTTTAATTTTGGATAACATAATACTTAATGAAGTCTTTTAAATTAAAAACTGATCAAACCAAAAATCAAACATTGAAATTACATATTGTTATCCCTAATATATTCACATTCTTAGATTAATAGTAATGTTGCCACTTTTTATACCAAAGAAGGGATAAGACATGATGTTTCAAAAAAAAAAATCTTATTGTTGATTTTCCTCCTTTATCTATGTGTGAAATTAATTGTTAGTTTAGAAACAATTGTTTTATATGCATTGTAGAAGAAAAAAATCAACACTGCCTCCGGCCTGCATATCTCTAGGCACGGCTCTGATGATATATATAAGAAAAAATTAAGATATAATTTAGATACGTGATATTACGTCTATATTATTCTAAATGTAATCTAAATATTTCTAACTATTTGTTTAAGGATGTTAAATCAAATTTGGATTCGGTTTCAGTTTCATTTACTTCACGTATTTAACCTAGATGTATATATTTTAGAATGAGATACTCATCTTGTTCTGTATATGTTACACTAAATATATTGAAATTGAATTTAACTGAAACCGTCTTGTTAAATATATGGGACCACTAAATGTTGTTACTATTGAGATAATCGTCTTGTTCTGTAGATTAGATACTCGTCTTGTTTTGAATTTAACCATAACCAGTAGTTAATAAACCGTAATCGTACCCGTGTTTATGCCTACTTATCCATACCCATTCCGTTGCATATCATAGAATTTCCAGATGACCTAAATATAATTATCAAGCGATCAAACCCATCTAATATGTCTGATTGCAACGTTTAAATTTTCTTTTTGACCAGAAAAAACTCATTCCTCGTAATTCACATGAGTAAATAGTCCGCATATGTTCTGCTTGAATTCTTGTTCCCAAATTCTCGTCTTGTATTTTGCCATACATGAATATACCCACACAAAATTCTCATAACATGATTATTATTAAACTAATTTGAACAATTTCCTAAAATATAATAAATCTGTTGTTTAATCTTCTTCTTAATATGTAAATTGGGTCATTTTGGCAACATGGATATTTGATATGATTTTTTTAAAACTCTTAAGTGTATTCCCCAGTTAATAGTATAGATTTCCTTCAATTATTGAATGAAATATTTATTAGTTATACTAATGACAATTTAATGTAAATCCCCTATAGATTTAATGATCTTCGATTATTTCACCATTAGAGCTTTATAAAATTATTAGAAAGGTAACATTATTTATATTTTTGAAGATATGATTTTAAATATTTTTTTTTACATCTCATAATATAGTTATATTATTATATTACAATACATAATAAAATTCATTTAATTTTGAAAATATGTAGGAGATGATATTTATCAATTTTTGAATAATATTTACCAATTTATAGGAGCAAAATATTGTGTATATAAATAAATTGAATATCAGTGGCAGTTGACAAAAGAAATATATGTAGCAGTGACAGTTTTATGTAATTTTATGGAATACTAAGGGTGAACGATAAATTGGATATGAAGCTCTCTGGCGACGACACGTCAGTTTTTTCTCCAAAATATTTCTCTTTTAATATATAGGGGATATATAACATATATTGTCTAGTGTTGCAATAGTATTGTCGACAATATTCTGATCTTTTATCTTTAAAAGAGTTCATTCAATATTCATAATTTTAAAAGTTCTAACGTCAATGTCGATCGTTGAGCTAATTATAGAGAACATTTAAACATATCGATATCCTACATTAAATCCGAATATACAAAGTTTTATGAACAGTTTTAGTGGGATGTCGCTACAATGATGTTGTCCAAATGCATCATCTGCCATAATAGAATTTCCGACTGAGTCAAGAATGCTTAAATGATGAAACGTTTAAACCCCATAATGAATATCTATTCACTAATCCAAGTTACATATTTTTGTAAAATCTCATATGTTATTTGCATACGTTAATTTCTCAAAGCAATATCACGATTGCATCCTTCATTGTTTACGAGAACATATTAAGATAATTAGATTTCGATGATGACTAGTTTTGTGTTCAGCGCTAACAGACCTTATTTCATATGGCGTTTGTCATAGGACCAAGTGACTGCAGATGACGTTTCCCTTGTTGATTATTTCTTATTTTCAGACAATTTTTACCAGTGGTACTTCAGTAGTTCAAACATTACAAAGTAATTTGCTTTAATGCAAGTGTACAGAGAGGGGAACATCCACAAATCGCAATGCCGACTCTTTACTTCAACCAGATGAGTTTCCTGTCATCTTCTGCGCAAAGCTGCTTATGTCAAATGCATTATTGCTATTCTTAGTTATGACCCCCTGCAGACAGGACACGTTGAGGATTGAGATGAGTATAAAAATCTTCCGGTTTTGTTCAAACCTCAGAATAAACTTAGAACAAGTAAGCTTTGGAAAACGAACCTTCTCGGTTATGATTCCCGCAATCAGCTCTGCTGGAGTCACATCAAAAGCTGGGTTCCAAACCGAGATCCCTGGTGCTGCAATGCGTTCACCAAGTCCTCCATGTGTGTGCAGCAACTCCTTCGGAGATCTTTCTTCTATCACGATTTCTTTTCCAGACGAAAGTGAGAGATCAACTGAGGTAAGAGGTGCAGCGACGTAAAATGGGATCCCGTGATGTTTTGCGCACAGGGCAAGACTGTAAGTCCCAATCTTGTTAGCAGTATCACCTGAAATATATGAATTGAATTGGTTTAAAAGTGAAGTGATTCATACAAAAGGAATCAGACTCGGTAGAGCAAAATGGATTATCTAAGGTGTTCGAGTGTACCATTTGAAGCCACGCGATCTGCTCCAACGATGACACCATCCACACGACCATCTTTCATCAGTGCAGCTGCAGCTGAGTCTGCAATGAGAGTTGCAGGGATTTTCTCATGCACCAACTCAAACGCTGTAAGCCTCGATCCCTGTCAATTGTCATTTTTAGTAATTCAAAAGACTTTCCAACAACAGTTCAACAGAGATATGAAAAACCATATAAAGCAATGGATCCAGGGGAGTATCTACTATAGATTAAGGTATTAAAGTACATGATACAAATGTCAAACTACAGGTACTTATCTTCCCAAACAACTTATGATATTCTAGATTTCTACGGATTCTTATTCTTAAAAGGCTCTTTCGATGACCATTAGTATTCAAAAAGAAAGAGCATCAGCTAATGAGTTTTACTTGATTAAATGGACGAGTTTCTGTGCAGTATCCCCTTTCTAAGATTCCTTGAGTGTGGAGTGCGCGAATGACCCCGAGCGCAGTTCCATATCCAGCAGTAGCAAGGCTACATAGAAAAGGAAATTCTTAGTTACTATCTGACTGACACAAATCGATTTGGTTGAAACTGCAGGCTTATATGTAGTAAGTAACATGCTATTACTCAACTTGAGTTAGTTTTTCAAAACATAGATATACATGTCTGTGTATCTATGCAATTCAGAATCTATCTAAATCCGTACCTGCCAGTGTTGCAATGGGTCAGAATAGAAAGCTTGTCAGGATTCTTGGCTTGTTGCCTCAACAAGCTTGCACCAAAGGTTCCTATTGCTTTGTTCGAAGCGACATCATCTTCAAGCATATCCTCAGCAGCTTTAATATATGCCTGAAGAACAACAAGCACATCGAATGAACTAAACTTACAAAAGCAAAAAAAAGGCTCACTCTTTGTGTATAAAAACTTGGTGTTACGGACTGTTACCTTGAAAATAGAGTTGGTTTCAGTCGAAATAGCCAAAGCATTTGCTATAACTTTTTTAAGTTTCAATGCAGCATCTGCAAGATTAACTGCTGTTGGCCGGCTAAAGAAGCATACAGAGAGCAAATAATTTAGCAATCAAACAAACAAGCACCAAGATACTAAAAAATTGGTCTAATGATCCATTCCAAATTCAGTACCTTGAAACTAAATAATCCAACTTCTTCTCAAGAAACGCAACAGCATCTGCAGATGATCCATCAAAACCATTAAAGTTAAAGACTTCCACAGCCAAAGCAAGTGCTGCAGCAATGGCTATAGCGGGAGCACCACGTACAACCATTTCCTGTATAGCACTCCTGTTAAAAACCATCAAATTTACTAACTTTTTTCTGCAGAATTCTCTCAGAGAATCTAAATCAAAAAGGTAAAGACTTTAACCATCCATCTGAAGCATCACGGATCTCTAAGTAAGTTGTCTCCAAAGGAAGCTTCCTCTGTTATCAATTTAGACGAAATTGAAATACGTTTTCAACAAACAGATTGGGAAAAAGTAGAAAATTCGAAAACTTTATAGTAAGTGAAAGGGGTATAGAGAACCTGGTCAAGCAACTGGAGAGAGCCAGGCTTGTAGCAGATAGCTTTGAGGGTCGTGTCTCCTTCACCAGACATGGATGGAACTGTGGAGACTCCTTTTTGCAGTTCGTTCACAGATTGGTTTAGAGAAAGACAGAACAAAAAGGAATACAATAGTGGCGTAAGTGAGAATCAGGTGCCTACAGTATACCAAGCCGGCGTGAAGCACACTAATCGACGTCGTTTTCTCTGGAAATACTGTATAATTTTTTTAGTCATTTAGGGCGTGAAACGAACCGGTTTAAACAAATCCATGTCTAAAAATTTGGCTCGAATTGATTTATTTAAGAAATTAATTAAAAGGAAACAAACCCGTAATTGAAATTCTTATTTATAACTTTCTAAATATTTTAGTAACTGAATATTATTTTGTGGAAAACTTATCAAAAACATGTTTTTTGTGAAAATTATTAAAATCTGTTAATTTAAGTATTTAACAATAAACAATTTTTTGTGTTACTCTTTCTTAACCAATTATAAAATTATGTTAATTTAACCACAGCAAAAACAAAGTAATAAGGTAAACACACAAAACTAGAGCCCAATCCACACCTAGAACTTGTAGTATTTAATCTTTACACTCGTGGCAAACAAATAGATCATTTTGTTTTAGTTGTATTTTAATTTTTTGATAATTATTCCTCCTATTAATCGTAAACACACTTATCAAACTAACATTAGTTTTGTAAAAAATTACAATCAAATGTCATTGGTTTTATGACCAATTTTTTAATTTCTCCTAGCGATACAATTGTCACTAAACAGTTTGTCACAAACGGATAAACAGGCGGATCGTAATTACCCGGTAATCTGACCCGGTTATATGTTTAATCTCATTCGTTCGTTTTTAACTTATTTTTAAATCGTGACCGTTCATTTGAACGAACTTAGCCGAAGATTTCTGGATATATATCCATTATATTATAGAAAAGAGGTTTAATCTTGTAAAGCCCATATGGTTACAGAATATATCAATATTCATTATGGAAAACAGATTCAATCTTGCAAGGTCCATATGGTTACAGAATATACCAATATCCAAAATTCTGCAAACCATAAAATTCATAATACTCCAAAATATATATATTTTCCATATACTGTTAAACAGAATGATGATTTGATTGGTATCATAATCAAATCTTCATAAAATCAATCTTTTAAAATGTGTCTATACTGTATATAAATTATTTGAAAATCTATGAAAACAAATATAAAAAATTAAAATCTGTCAGTCGTAACGTTTGATAGAAGTACGTGAAAGGTCTCTTTGTAGGTTCATAAACAACTAGAACACTCCTTTCAGTTTCCTATCACCAAAACAACCTTACTTCAAATCTCTCAAAAAACAAAAAGTTGTTTCGTCAACACCAATGGCAACCACAAGAGTTTCTGATTTACGTCCAGGAATGACTGATTGGAGGATACACACAAAGGTGTTGAGTACTTGGTTTACCCATGACTTCTTCGAGAAAAGTGTGATGATCTTGGCTGATGATAAGGTAAAAAACTAAACTTGGATATGTTTTATACAGAGTTTATAGCCAATTAATCATTTCGTTTACTGATTTAACAAAATCTCTGAGACAATTTTTAAATTGGATATGCAAGGGTGACACTATTGAAGCAACTATTATCCACACTCCAAAAATGAAAAAAAAATCCAAGATATATCAACGACAGAGAATGGTACTGGATTTCTAATTTTAAGGTCATCAATCCAACACTCACAGAGAGAAACACACCACATCGTTACCAGATCAAAACTTTGGAGGATACAGAAATGATCATACTCGCAGATTTAAGTTCGAAAAATTTCTTTCGTTTCAAAGACTTTGAAGACGTAAAAAACAGAAGATCCACTGACGGCTTATCTTTTGGTTAGTCTTTTTAACTTACCAATTTGTTGGAATCGTTTTAGTTTTACAAATATTTATTATTTTGTTTATTGCAACATAGATGTATTTGGATGTATAATTGATGTGAAGCATAAAAGAATCTATGATAGTGCCAATGTCGAAACTGGGATAGCCGACGGTTATGATGAAGTAGTCTTCACTCTCTTGAATGGCAGGTAATAAATTCTGTGAAAACTTTTGAGTAGTTGTATTATGAGTATCAAGTGTTCATTTCCAAATTAAGTTCATCAATTACTATCATATATAGTCTCAAGTGTTCCCTTTCGAGATAGTTAGATAAAAATCATAATAATGTTGTTTTTACTAAAAATATAGGAATGAAACTCTCAAGTGTTGTGCAAAAAGAGATTATGCGGAATATTTCATGTATTATTGGAATAAAAAGGATGTCATCTTACATACAAATCCGATCTAGTGTTTTGTGTTTTACGATTCTGGAATGTTGGTGTTAGTGAAGGTATGTTTCTGCAGCTAAAGCATCTACAACCACAAGTTACAGTCGTTACCAATCGGGCCTGAATTTGGATTTAAATAGGATACCAATCAGTTGTAAATCAGCTTTAAACGTGGAGGTGTTAGTGTGAGTACAATTATGAACGTATTTTTTTTACAGCTTTTGCTTATAACAAAATAAAAATTCTAGAATGAGGATGAAGATAATTAAAAAGCTATTTGCCCTATGTTTGCTCTAGGTTTGGGGGATTATTAAGGATTTTGCCTCTCTTCACTCTAATTATTTTAAATCTGCCATTTTCTTCAAATATTTTAGATTTGCCACTTTTAATCACTTCAAATTTATACATTTGTGATATTTTTTTGTGCTAAAAAGCATACTTTATAACAAATATTAAAACCTACAAAAATTGAAACAAAATAAAACCCAAACATAATGTGTAGAATTTTGTTAAAAAATCTTGAAAAATGGCAAATCCATAAAATTTTATCCAAAGTGGCAAAATCTACAAATGCCCCTAAGAAAAGTGGTTTGGGCTTACAATTGCCAGTTTTTTTTTGCTTCAGTTTCATAAAACATAGAGATTTGATTTGTTCAATTTTTATTTCCTTTTCTTTTTCTTTCTTTCACATGATCTTTTGTGATTGTTTTAATTTTTCTTTATAACTATATAAATAAATTTATTTGGCATAATTTTATTGGATGGGTGAGTTGTGCTTTATAGGATCATCCTCGTCCACGATATCTTAAATATTTTTCTATTTTTATGTTGTTATATAGATTGAAAATCAATGAAAATATCATTTTAAGAATTTGATCTAACGAAGTTTCAATTTTTTGTAACGCCTTGTTATACTTACTTCTTCATACTTATGAATGAAAAACAATTTAAGTTTTGATGACTATAAAATAAAATTTTCAATTAAAAAAAGAAAGAAAACAGTTCTAATCATTGCACAACAAGAGAGTTAAGTTGAAAATATCCATCTCCATTATCTATTTTTTGATGGTGAATTCTTTTCTAACATATTCATGCATTTTTTTATTTTGCGATATTTAATGGTATAATTTATTTGCAATACATTTATAAAAAAAGGTCTTACTTCTTTCTGATCCCAAATAAAGTTTTGTAATTCATTTTAATATATGACATTATCTTTAGTTTTTATGATCTAATAGATTATTATATAAAAATTGTTATAATGTTTATTTTATTTAAAATTTGAGGGCTAAGTGTTTTTCAAAAACAAAAAGAAATTGGTTAGAAAATATTGGTCCTTAGATTAATAAAAAAAAAACATAAAATCAGATGTTTCCTGAAAGTTAAAGTTAGTTAGAATATAAAATTAGAATGAAACCTAGCAGTAGCTCAACTTAAATGATGTGAAATGTAGAAGAAAAAAAACTTATGGATTTGCTGTTTTTATAAATCTAAAAACACAATTTTAGAATAATGTTTGGGTTTTATTGGTTTCATTTTTTCTTAGAATTTAGTATTTGTTATCAAATATGTATTTTAGTAAAAAAATTGTATTAAGACACACTTTCGAAAAGTCAAAAATGACAAATCCACAAAAATCGAGTGGAAATAACATAATCATTAAAAATTTGAGTGAGAAAATAGCGAAATCCATAAAAATCCCTATCATTTCCTTCCCCATCTCTATTTTAATCAAAGTTTGTAAATGGGAGGGATTTTTTCCTTTATTTTAAAATAATCAAATAAAAAAAAACCAATTACGACTTGGCGATGGGAGGGCTTATCAATTATCACAATCATTTGTATCATCTATTATTGGGCTTTTAAATCTAACGAAACTATTGACGGACTAAAAAAAAAAGGAAGAAAAATATTCTAAAATAGCACTAAAACAAGTTTTATGGACAACTATATCACACATTCCATAAATTTCAAAAAATAGCATTATTTAACACATCAAAATATTTAAAATTAATTTTAAAGTTTTTTTTTTTAGGTTTGAGTTCTCAATTTCAAATTTAGGGTATAGTTTTGAGGGGTAGGGTTTAGTATTTTGAATTTAGGATTTAATTTTGAAAGAATAATTAGTGCTATTTTTGGAATTTTAGACATGTTATGCTATTTTTTGAAATATTTATTTGAATGCTATTTTTGAGAATCTCCCAAAAACGAAACCCCTCACCAAAACGTTGTCGTTTCCTTTTCTTCCCTTGATTCCAGCCCTCATCGTCCTTCTTGTCAAGCGAGCTCTCATCGTCGACCTGTATCTCCACTCCCCTCACTCTCTATCGTTTCGTCCGTCGGTTTTTGCTCTAGAGGAGAAGAAAGGTTAATTTCTGTTTATCAAAATCTTTCAGTTTCGTTTCAATTCCGTTGATTTTGTCGTTTCACCGATCCAATCCTATAACCCCTAATTCCTTTTCTTTGGTCAAGTTTTTATTCCAAAAAAAGCTATACTGACTGAAAAAGTGCGGTCGAATCCATTTTGAATTTGATAAATCTGCATAGATTGAACCATACTTGTACTGCAAAAGAAACTTTGCAATTGTTAAGTGATAGAGTAATTATATTCTAAATTTATAAGAATATCGATCATAACCTGTCCCATAATAAATTTATTAAAGTTTATTAATTATAATATTTTAGACCTTCTATAAAATTTTATTAACTATATATAAAATAACAAATTCAGAGTAAAATAGGTAACATAAGATTAACTTCATACTAAATCGATAATTTATTATTCCATTTGTATATAAAAGAAATCTAAAATATAGACATTAAAAGATAGTTAACTTCATACCTAAAATGCATGGCCACGAATATAAATTCATGAGCATGTAATCTTTGCTTCTTTCCATTAGATTCGCGAGCATAATCAATTAGTGATTAGTTTTTCTAAAACTAATTAAACTTGAAGAAGAATGTTATAGAAATTAAATAACTTTTTTCAAATTAGATGTCTTTGAATAATGATGTAACTACAACTATATTATATTTTTAATAATGTAGAAAATTCTATATATTGAAGACAGGAAATCTGGAGGAATTTATTTTAAAATTAAAACTTTGAAATAATTAAATAGGATTGGTTGGAGCAAATATAGAGTTTCCTATAATATTGGAATGAAAAAAAAATTGTTTAGTTTTGCAGAAAATTAGGTTGGGAGGTGGAGATAATTTAGGAACATGAGTCAAGATTTCTGGATGGATAGGAGGATATACTCGATTCACATATCTTATTTTTGCATATTTAGATTTTATCTTTTATTTTTTTTAAATATGTTTTAATGATAATAACATTAGTTGTAAATACTTTCAAACTCCAAGACTACTTTGATAAGATTGCTGTAAAAATGTTAATATAGACATTAATTTTGTAGAAAATTACATGAAAATGTCATTAGAAACATGCTTAGTCAAACTTTTGTTTTTTTTTGTTTTTTTTTTTTCTTACTAAAGATTATTGAGAATTATTATTAGGCGTGGGCGTTCAGTTTACTCGGGTTATTCGGTTTATTTGGTTTTTCAAAATTTCAGTTTTCAAAATTTTACCAAATTAACCCGAAATAAAATTTGGTTCGGGTTATTCGGTAATCGGTTTATTCGGGTCAGTTATCTGCTCTAAAATGTTTTCTGAACTAAACCAATTTGTTTTCTATTTCGGTTTATTTTAACCGAATTAGAATAAATATACAGAATATAGGCAAAAAATGAATCTGAAAGATCTAATAACAAGCCTAATTACAATTTCAAAACTAAGCCCATTACCAAAATCCCATCGGCTTAGCATGGCAGGAAACAAATCCCATCCAATCGCGAGGTACAAAACAAATCCCATCCAATCGCCAGGTACGAAACAAATATCATGTTCGTCCAATTACCAGGTACAAACCAATCCCAGGTCCGCCCATCAAGAGGCACGAAACAAATCCCATGTTCGTGTCCCCACACACCATCTCATTTCATATCACTACACATCAATCATCAAGTTAAACACCTACTCATTATTTTATGCATCATATTGTACCATGTCATCATACATTATTATCATACCTCTAATTATCACATCATCACACAATATCAAAAAATAGACATAACCAATCAAAACATAGTTTCCAAGCCTATACAAGCAATTTATGAAGAACATGCTTAGAAAGTAACCATTGTGTTTCGGCAATTACCACCCTCACCTTTGCCGCTTAAATGCTGAAAGTCAATTCTCCTTTTCCTCCTAATCTCAGACCCAAGATTCATGAACACTCCTACAAAGCTGCAGCTCCATTCAACCTCGTTTGCCAACCAAACATTAAACTGTCACCATTACTCTATACAAACGAGCTTCAGAAACACATGGGTAAAACCACAACTTACCGTTAAAATCACGATCCCACCGTTGAATATTTAGGTTGTAGTACCGTGAAGCTCTCCAAAAAATCTCAGCTCGATCAGATAAGTTTTGGACCACCAAACGCTGTTCCAAGGAGACAACCTCAAATCTAATTTCTAGAGTTTCTGGTTTGGGCAGCTCCAGTAATTTCTTGCGCCGGAAGCAACCCACATAACTTCTTGGATATAACTCAGATCGGACTTCCGTCAGTTGTTACGATCTCATGGCTTGATGTTGATCACGCCGATGCTTCAATATTGCTAAACCGATGTTACCTGTGGCGCCGACGAGCCTCCAAAGACGCCTCTCCAAACTGCTCTTAATTATTTCCTTCTTACTCTTTCTTGTTCTTCTCTTCTCTACCTTTGATTTACTCTGACTTTGCTCCTCCAACACCATCGAAACTTGCCACAGTCACAGTAATGTTATTAGATCCGTCAACTCCGCGACGTCTCCTTATCTCTCTCTCTACTCCTCACGGCACCATCGTTTCTTCTTCTTTCTCTCTTCTCTTTCCCGATCTCTCTTGCTCTTTCTTACTCTCTTGCAGCATAGGTCTTAGGGTTTTGGTGGGCGTTCCCTTTGACGGCACGTGACGAATACATCGGTTATATGCTATGCTTTTAAGTTGCACCTACCAAGTATGCTATACGCCGGTGCTTCTATATTGCTAAACTGTTGATATATTCTTTGTAAATCACGGTCGGTTATCAATTTATTATTTACAGGAAAGCATCTTTTTCTCTCTCTTTATCTCTCTCTCCTTCTCCAGAAACCAAACCTATCAATTATCAAATTCGAAACACCATAGAAACTCATAACCTTGTCAACTGGTCGAAGCTCCCCTATCAATATCCTCAGATCTCTGTTTGAACTTTTGAGTTTTGTGGATTTCCATTGAGCGAAGATGGTTTGTACCAACTGGTATTCTGTTTCGAAACAAACAGTTCCCCGGGAAAGCGGATCTCCATGGCTAATGCTTTTTACTGAAGACAGTACTGATTGCGTGTTGTAAAAGTTATGGTTTACAGGAGAGCAGCTGGGAGAAAGTGTACTTCAGGGAGTCGATTCCTGGCAAGCTGCGGTAAATGGTTCCTGATACTAGATTCTCGATCCAAATTATATATTATAGATGTGTTTAGTACTGGGAATATAATTGATCTTCCTCCATTAGAGTCGCTTCTATCAAACGACTCTACTCTGAAACGTATGGAAGATAGAGATAGAGAGTTTGAATGGGAATTAACTAGTGGCTCTATTTACTCATTATACGCTGATGAAATTAGGGGACGT
>NC_025703.1:17067238-17068058 GCF_000633955.1 Camelina sativa | reverse complement strand
CAACAACTCTTGGTGAATCAACAAAAAGCTTCAGTGGAAATCAACGCTAAGGTCGATACCATGTACAATGACCTTAATGGGAAGTATGAGGCAGTAATGTCACATGTGAAGAAGCTTGATGTTCAGGTTGCACAGACTGCTGAAGCCGTGAAAAGAACTCCTGGGACTCTGCCCGGAAAAGGGGAAGCAAACCCGCGGAATGAGTATGTCTATGCGATTGAGCTAAGGGGAGAAAAGAAGTTACCCCCTAGAGAAGCACCATCCGCTAGGATTGACAAGGGCAAGGGTATTGCTGAAGAATACCTTCCTCAACATGCTGCTGAGACTCCACCGTTGAGTCAAAAAGAAGCCGAAGCATCCAGCGTGCACGTGCTCCCGACTCCCGATCAAACCGTTCCAACTAAGGTACCTCCTGCACGCGTGTACATCCCTAGGGTTCCTTACCCTGTTCCTCCTAAGAAATCTCGCAAGGATTTGGAGGATGCAAAGTGCAAGGAGATGTTGAGAGAATTGACGGTAAAACTACCCCTAGCTGAAGCTGTTCAGATGATACCTGCTTTGAAGAGATATGTGAAAGGGTTGGTTTCTGGGAGAGTGTCAGAGGAAGAGAACGTGATGATGGTTTCAAGAGAGTGCAGTGCTGTGCTGCAAAACAAAGTGCTAAAGAAGAGAGATGATCCAGGGCGATTTGTCTTATCCGTGAGAATCGGTAAAACGATTTTTGCAAACTCCCTCTGTGATCTAGGTTCCAGTGTGAACCTTATGCCATATTCAGTGGCTAAAAGGCTGGGATACACGAAGTTCAAGTCTACACGGATTT
>NC_025703.1:17062087-17063731 GCF_000633955.1 Camelina sativa | reverse complement strand
TATCTCTGAAATTCCCGAGAATCACCCCTGATCTAGTGTTTTGTTTATTGCCTTTCTATACCGTTTTTAATCGCTTAATTGTTACCCAAACCCAACTTTGAATTGTCTTAGCTTGAAATTGAACCAATAGAACCATAGAGTAAAACTTGGTCTTCGTGGGATTCGACCCCTAAGTACTACTTCTTTGCTGTGCACTTGCAGTAGGAAAATAGGGTTTAAAACTCTGTGTATCAGACGTCTGTGGGTAGACGAGAAGACGCAAGAGTTAGCTTTAGTGTGGTTCTTTGACGCTCCTGTTTGTTTTTTACGGTTTTACAAGAAAGGGAATGCTCATTACGATCTCATTCGGATTAGCTATGGTATCCCCAGGATGTTAACTGGCCTACTACGTCTGGTTCTTCAGGGTTACATGTAAGAATTACAAACAGATGAGTATGAGAAGAATAGAGAATGGTATAGAATGATCAAGAGAGAAAGAGAGAAAGAGAGAGAGCGTCTAGGTTAGAATAGAGGAGAAGGAGAGATTCTCATTCCTTGAGTACCATTGACCTAGTTACATTTTATATATATGTATACAAGAAGATCAAATAAGGAAAGTCCTAACTCTATACAAAACGACATCATATGACATATAGACAAGTATTGGCGTGTTCATCTTAATACTCCCCCTCAAGCTTAACCATGTGAGTAACAGTTGAGCTTGGAACTATGAACACCCACCTCATTGAAAAAACCTTAGTGTATAAAACCCATTTGGAACAAAAACACACTAAGGGAAAAAGAGTATGGGTCAGTATTTTAGGGTCTTCGTTTGTGGCCGAGTGAGGTTCATGAGCCCGAGTTTGGAGTGTATATACTCACAAGCTTTTGAACTTGCCACTTTGGTGAAGATGTCTGCCAATTGTTCTGAACTCTCGGTGTGGCATGGTAAGATCACTCCAAGTTGAACTTTCTCCCTGACTTTATGACAGTCCACCTCTATGTGCTTGGTCCTTTCATGAAATACTGAGTTGGTTGCAATGTGGATGGCCGCTTCATTGTCACAGTGCATTGTGATCGGTTGTGAAGTGTTGACGCCTAGATCCTTCAAGAGTGCTTTGAGCCACATTAGTTCGGTTGTGAGCTTCCTCATTGCCCTGTATTCAGATTCCGCACTTGTGAGAGAGACCACCTTTTGCTTTTTACTCTTCCAAGTGACAAGGTTGCCTCCCACAAATGTACAATAACCCGTTGTTGAACGTCTATCTTCATGATCTCCCGCATAATCTGCATCACAGTATCCTACAAGCTCTGTATTTTTGTTGCATCCCATCCAAATGCCTTGTCCAGGGGCTCCTTTGAGGTACTTGAGTATGCGGCTTACCATCTCCCAATGATGTATTGTTGGCTTTTGCATATGTTGGCTTACCTGGTTCACAGAAAAGCATATATCAGGTCGAGTTATGGTGAGATAAATGAGCTTATCTACCAACCGTCGATACTGTTTTACATCTTCGAATAGAGCTTCATCGAACTCCCCCTTACGGTTTGACTTGTAGTTTTCTTTGAGTGGTGTTTCAACCGGTCTTGATCCGAGTTTACCTACATCTTTCAAAAGATCAAGTGTGTACTTTCTTTGTGATAAAAAGAGTCCTTCTTCAGAAC
>NC_025703.1:17061587-17062030 GCF_000633955.1 Camelina sativa | reverse complement strand
AAGGTTTGAGATGAATAAGCTGCTCAAGAAACCTATGATAGATGGTCAGACTTTTGTGGTTGATGATGGTTCAGAGGTTGCACATGAGGTTACCGATGAAGTTCTCACTCTCGACCCGTTGGAGGTTGCCTTGACAAAGGCAGAAGGAATGTTGGAAGAAGATGCGGAGCACATGCTCGCAGGACGCGAGCAACCCGATGCACATGCTCGGCAAACTGAGAAAAAAAGAAAAAAAGATGCGGAGCACATGCTCGCAGGACGCGAGCAACCCGATGCACATGCTCGGCAAACTAAAAACAAAAGAAGAAAAAGAGAAGAGCGATTGGGCCAGGTAAGTTTAAAGAATTTCAGGCCCATGCCCACCAGGCCCAGACCGATTTCAGTGATTTTTGAGACTAGATTGCTTTATTATCCACCACGTCGGAGGCGCCGCCTTGCCCGTT
>NC_025703.1:17059203-17061223 GCF_000633955.1 Camelina sativa | reverse complement strand
CTGAATGCCTACCTTGTCATTCCCAGAGATGATAATATCATCAACATATATGAGAATAACTATAATACCTCTTTGGCTTGGATATGTGAACAATGTGTGATCAGCCTCTGATCTTCTAAAGCCTTTATCAATAAGTGTTAAGCTTAGTTTGTGATACCAAGCCCTTGGTGATTGTTTTAAACCGTAGATGGCTTTCCTGAGTTTGAACACCTTTCCAGGTCTGATAGTGTCTTCAAGGCCCGGTGGTGGTCTCATGTACACATCATCCTCGAGTTCTCCTTGTAGAAACGCATTCTTCACATTCATCTGCCACAAATCCCAAGAGAGGTTAACAGCTAGTGAAAGAACTACTCTTACCATGTGTAGTTTGTCTACTGGTGAGAATGTCTCAAGGTAGTCTTCCCCATAGGTTTGAGTGAATCCTCTAGCTACAAGCCTGGATTTATATCTTTCTATCCCCCCCCATCACTCTTGTACTTGATAGTGAATATCCATCGAGATGTTACGGCTTTCTTCCCCTTTGACAAATCTGCTTCATCCCATGTATGATTCTTGACCATTGCATTAGTCTCATCTCCGACCGCATCACGCCAAACTTTATGTTCTTTAGCTTCCTCATAACTTTGTGGAATCCAATGCTGATCAATTTGAGTGAGAAACACTTGATGCTCAACAGGAAAATGTGCTAGAGTGCATAGAACTTGTATAGGGTGAGCAACCGCCTGACTATTGTAGAAGATGCGGGGATTTTTCTAGTTCTTAGGAGCAGACTTGAGTCTTTCACTTCGGCGGAGGAGAATTACTTCAGTAGCCTTAGTAGCCTCATCCTCTGTAGCCTCAACCTCTGTAGCCTCAACCTGAGTCGGGTGTTCTTCGACATGATCTTCTTCCTCTAATGTAGGTTCTTCTCCCCTAGAAGCAATATCATCCTCCTCGGATACACGTTCTTCACCTAGAGAGTTCAGTTCATCTTCAGCTTTATCATAATCATCTGCTTCTTGACTATGAGGACTATCAGTTTCATCCAGAGAAGAACAAAGTTGATGTTGATTATTCGCAACTCCGAGCCTTTCAAGAAGAATGCGGAGATTGTCTGCTCTATCTGATGAAGAGTAGGGAAGATCTTTCAAGTCCTCCAAATTACTTGTATCATAGAATCCCTTAGATTCTAAGAACTTGACATCCCTTGAGACCAGAACCCTCCTAGCTTCAGGTTCATAACACTTATATCCCTTTTGAGTAGTCGAGTAGCCAATAAACATGCTCTTGACACTCTTAGCTTCAAGCTTGTCACGCTGCTCACCTGGTTTTAAGACATAACACACACATCCAAATACACGTAAGTGATTGATAGACGATTTAATTTTGTTAAGTACTTTAAATGGAGAGATATCACTCAGTATTTTTGTTGGAGTTCGGTTGATCAGGTAGCATGCTGTTACAACAGCATCTCCCTAGAACTTCTTTGGTACATTTGTGTGGAACATCATAGATCGAGCAACCTCCATAAGATGTATATTCTTCCTTTCAGCTACGCCATTTTGTTGGGGTGTATAAGAACAACTTGTTTGGTGAACAATCCCATGTTTGACCAAATGTTGTTTGAACGCATGACTTGTATACTCCCCACCATTATCTGATCTCAAAATTTTAATCTTGGCATTATAATGGTTAGTCACATAGTTTTGAAAGTTTAGAAAAGAATCAAGAACTCTATCCTTAGAAGGAAGCAAGGTTAGCCAAGTATATTTTGATTTTTCATCAATGAAAGTAACAAAATATTTCTGATTTTCACGAGATAAGCAAGGGGAAGTCCAAACATCATAATGAATTAAGTCAAAACAATGCTCATATATAGTTGAAGACTTAGGAAAAACAGTTTTGCAATGTTTACCAAGAATGCAAGCTTCACAATCATTATTCTTAAATGAAATACTAGGCAACAAAAGTTCCAAAGCACGAAAATGGGGATGACCAAGTCTAGCATGCCACACTGAACTATTAGCCTTATCAATTATTG
>NC_025703.1:17046937-17056195 GCF_000633955.1 Camelina sativa | reverse complement strand
CACCATTATCTGATCTCAAAATTTTAATCTTGGCATTATAATGGTTAGTCACATAGTTTTGAAAGTTTAGAAAAGAATCAAGAACTCTATCCTTAGAAGGAAGCAAGGTTAGCCAAGTATATTTTGATTTTTCATCAATGAAAGTAACAAAATATTTCTGATTTTCACGAGATAAGCAAGGGGAAGTCCAAACATCATAATGAATTAAGTCAAAACAATGCTCATATATAGTTGAAGACTTAGGAAAAACAGTTTTGCAATGTTTACCAAGAATGCAAGCTTCACAATCATTATTCTTAAATGAAATACTAGGCAACAAAAGTTCCAAAGCACGAAAATGGGGATGACCAAGTCTAGCATGCCACACTGAACTATTAGCCTTATCAATTATTGACTTAAAACACGAAGAAAGGGAAGTAGATAGGTTTGAATCCTCAAGCACATAAAGATCATCTTTAGTGGTTCCTTTGCCAATCAATCTACTTGTTTTAATATCCTGAAAATAAACATCATTAGGGCCAAATATTGCATAACAATTAAGATCATTAGTCGCCCTTTTAACTAATAACAAGTTAGAGGTGAAGCTAGGCAGATAAAAAGCTTTAGAGGTTCTATCAAACAAGTTTAAGTTCCCTATTCCTTCAATAGGTACTTTATCTCCATTTGCTATGATCACATTTCCTAAAGCCGGTTTTATATCTTTAATTAGCTTAGAATCACTAATCATATGGTGAGAGGCTCCAAAATCAACAATAAGAGGTTTCATAGCATTGAGAGTAAGATAGGCGTTACCAGAAGACTCCTTTAAAGCCTTGATAAGTGCATCGAGATCAGATTTTCTCACCAACTCCGAGGAGGCTGCTAACGCTGATTTGTTTCCTTCAGTGATTTGAGGAACCATCGGGGCTTGTGCTTCACCATATCCACTCGCTTGATTTTCTCTTGGATTAGTTCCTCTCGGGCGAAGATGTGGATGGAGAGCCCAACATTTCTCCTTAAGATGTCCAGGCTTCTTGCAATGATCACATATGAACCAGTTCTTTCCATCATTTCTATAGTAGCCCTTGTTTGCAACAGCGACCTCTCCTTTGTTGGCTGTGATAAGATCGCCTTTTGCTCCAAACAGACCAATGGAACCATGCTCCTTTTGAATTAGATTGCACACATCATCAAGACTTGGAAGCTTGTCCGAACGAAGAATATGCTTGATGAGATCATTGTATGATGAATTCAATGCCAAGAGAAAATCAAACACCTTGTCTTGTTCACGACGTTCATTTAAAACCACTGGATCCACCGAGTTAGGCCTTAACATTTCCAACTCTGCCCAAAGTGTTTAGTAAACTCCATGTCTTCCTGGTTGAGATTGTTGATTTCTCTCTTTACCTCAAACACACGACTCAGATTGGAGACATTACCAAACACATTCTGTAGGGTATCCCAAAGATCCTTAGCTGTCTCACAATATGAGTAAGACTCAAGAATCGTAGCATCCAAGGAATTTTGGATGAAGGCTAAAACACTTTGGTTCTCTTGGAACCACTTGTCGTTGTCACACGCAACGATCTCCTTTCCTTCTTTTTTGGTCGTCGTCTCCTTCACAGCTTCATTGCTCTCAATGTGCTTCCAGAGCCCGCGACCGCACAGTGCTGTCTTTGTGGTTCTTGCCCATAGCAAATAGTTTCCACCTTTGAGTGTAACAGGGATGATTAGGGTTTTGCTGAGATCCATGGTGAGATCTGGTGCGGAAGATAAAGATTTGAGAATAAACACAATAGGAACGTTACTGCTCTGATACCATGTAAGAATTACAAACAGATGAGTATGAGAAGAATAGAGAATGGTATATAATGATCAAGAGAGAAAGAAAGAAAGAGAGAAAGAGAGAGAGAGCGGCTAGGTTAGAATAGAGGAGAAGGAGAGATTCTCATTCCTTGAATATCATTGACCTAGTTACATTCTATATATATGTATACAAGAAGATCAAATAAGGAAATTCCTAACTCTATACAAAACGACATCATATGACATATAGACAAGTATTGGCGTGTTCATCTGAATATTACCGTCTATACATTTTAACAATGCGTCATTTCGTTCGAGTCATAGATTTTCTAGGCAGCAAGGTTTCGAAGAACTCACGAGGAGTGACACTTACCCATCCCCAACGTTTGCTCCTCTTGGATACGATTGTTATTTTAGCATCGTTGTTACTACAGCAGGAGAGGTTTTGTTGGTCACAAGCACAACCTCTGAAAGTAGCGAAAGGGCCTTCCGCATCTACAAGATGGATCCTAACGCTGACCCAGATGACCACATGCCTGATCTTCTTGACGTAGATTCTCTTGGTGATGAAGCCCTGCTTCTCGACTTGGGTATCACTGTGCCTGCTAACAATACCCTTGGTATCAAACAAAACTCCATCTATTTCACTCATCATAACCTTATATGTTCCAAGACCAACTGGAAGAAAGTCACCCATGTCCTTCCCCCTAATGAGGTGGACATCTGTGTGTTCAATCTTTCAACCAAGACCCTCGAGCCCTTCCCTGCTCCCTCCAACATGGGTCTCAAGCATGATCGATGGATTTTCTTTATCTGAAAGAACGTCTGAAAAGAGGAATGCGTTCTCCGTCTCATTATAAAGTAAGTTAAGAACATGCTTTTTTAACCAATTTATAAGTAGAATTTTCAGGCCCAGATTTTTGGTTATCTTGTCAATTAATACATAGAATTTTCCTTCAAGTCTTAGTATAAGATATTGTTTCTTGCTCTGAATTCTGCTTGAAGAGAACAAAACATGGCAGAGTACATAGAAATGCAGATGCTCTCAACATGTTAGGTTAGGCAGCTTCATCAAAGTTCTTTGTTTCCTTCTTATGATTCAAAATATATTCTATCAAATACATGCTAGGGTAACTCCCAACCCTATCAAATACATGTTAGGGTAACTCCCAACCTCCTATCAAATACTGGTTCGGCAGCCACCTTGGTCCCTAATTTACCTAACATAATCATATATACAAATATGCAGTACCCACATCTTCATCTTACCAGCCAAATTCATGGATATTTGGTAGGTGCAACTTGAAAGCATAGCATATTTAATAATTGTTAATACAGAACAAACAAATATTACTAAAGTAGAAGATTCAAAAACAGAACGAAAATGCGAAGTCGAACATATACCCAAACTTAACTTTTGAAAGAGAATAATGGTCAAGGGAAAATGGTACAGATAATGTTGTGGAAGTTTGTTTTGCATACCTTATTCATAGGTCCAATACAAACGTATCAAGCTGGTATTCTCATCTTCATAATGAATATGTTCTATTGTGGTTTTTAAAGCCTTTTCTCTCAAATTTGCACCAGGCCATCGCATTAGAACAGACACAGCAATCTTATGAAGTGATGCACAAGTGGGTGTGGAGCCTCCTTCGATAAAAATGTAACTGTCAGCCTAAAAGTAGTTAGCCCCTAGCATCTAACCAATATGTGTAAGGAATCATACTGAGTAAAGTTAGTTCAGCTAAACAGGATCTCATTATAAACTACAAAGAAAACCATATCCATCATTTTAAATGCACACGCAGTTAAAACATTTAATAAGTGTGTTTTGAACAAGCGTGAAAGTAGAGAAGTTTACAAACTAGATTACAATTACAAAAAAAATTCTGAGATTTACTTCACTTGAGTTGTCCATCATTGATGGTATTCCATTTCATAAAGTCTGAGATATTGCCTTATGAAGCTCCTTACCAATATAACTAAATCTGAAGCCCAATAATATAGTGGAACCTATACAAGCATAAAGAATACAAAACAGATACATACATGGTGGCAACACCTTTGGGTTGTCATTCTGCATATTATTGAATAGTCATTGAACCAAGAATTGATTATGAGAGGCACTTCCTTTGTATAAGTAGTCAGTCGACCAACAAAGGAAGACTGAGAAAATAATGACCTTAAACAGTATCTGAGAAAGTTGAGAGCAGATGAAATTGTAATTCAGCATATATTTATGAGCACCTGGATGGATTGGCAGGAAATACGGAAGAAGCCATATCTCAGGAGGAAATGGGTTATGTCCAGACCATTTAAAAACTCCAAGTACCTTTCTTTACAGACACAGAATTAGCAGATCCAAGTAAAAAGATGAGCCAAGTTATGGAGCGTGCAATCTATAATCAGAGTTCGTTTTCGTCAAGTTTTCAGCAAATTTTGCAAAAGAAAGCTTAGTGAACGAAACTAAAGAACTAACCAGTCCTGGGAGAAGAAACATAGGCCACAATAATCTCTTGGCCAGTGGCCGTCGTGCACCTGTGTTGTTAGATAGAAATCTAGACCCCTCTTTAACATGTCTAACACCATCTTCTCTGTAACATCATCACTATATTCGACTTGATGCCGCAACCCTTACCGGCAGAACCTCTTTAACATATCTTCCACTATTTAACTTTGCCATATTTACTTCCATACAAGAATGTACGAAAACGTTTTCTTCCAGTGTCATTTTTAGCTAACAAGTGGCATATATCAAAGGATTAAGTGTCAATACAATAATTTAGGTGATAAAGATTTTCATTGGCACTGACTCAGTCCCAATCTTAATGATAAGACATCTTTTAATCTTATTGTAATAGCAACCAAATCCAAAAGACTACGAAAAAATGACTAACACTTCAGAATTCTTTTTCAATTTTCATTGAACATTTAACATGGCAGACGCATTTTCCATTTTAACATATTAGCAATCAAAATCACAAGCATATCTATGTCAAAATTTGGACCATACAAAATAATCTTTGGTTCAAGCGTGTCAGAATCATCATTGCAGTAGATGAAACACCATCACAGAGATGCAGTTATGGGCATTAAACTTTTTTTTTTTAAATAAAAAAACTATGAATAACTCAGTATTAAATCAAACACCATCTCTGCTAGTGATTATCATCTTTACATAATATATTAGGGAGAATATAATGACCATGGAGTTGATCCAAAAAAATAAAACTTTCATATCTTCCTTTGCTGAAGCCTTAATCATCTAAATTATGAGAATCAATAAACTAAAGGAATCATTCTTCACAAATCACAAATACCTCTAAGAATGTAAAGTTGTGGACTGTATACATAGATTAAGTCAGAAGCAGTCTTGTCTGCAAGGATCATGTAACAACGGCCTCAAGTCTTGTGAATCTAACTCATTTTCGAATCTTTTGTGAACATCTTGGAGAAACTTCAGAACATTCGCCAATGATCCGTTGTCTGAGCTCTCGTCTATCTTCTTTTCTGCGTAAGACTTGGACTTTGTATTATCATCACCGTCTCTGAAATATACGTACTTGGTGATCTGCAACAAGCTGCTCTTGCCATGAGGCCAAACATCAATTGTATCATCCACAATTACGACTCTTTGCTTATCAGCCACAACAAGATCGAGTGTCTTCTCTTTAGGACTTTCTTTACTGGTAATGACTCGATCTCCAAAGTAAACTTTATCCGGATCAATCAAGTTCAACACGGTCTGGGGCGTAAGTGGATAAACCCATAGTGTAAACATGCATTGTGAAAAGCTTGTTTGCCTCCAAAAGAAAGCCAGGAACAAAAGGTCGAAGTTTAATGATGTATTCATTGGAATGGCCTTTGTTGAATCTCCAAAGATCAAGCCTTGAATCAGCTGGTTCGAGTAGATACTTCTCATCATGTCCCATACTGTCAAAAATTGTATGTCCCATAACCGGTCTTTTTAAATTATTATTAGAAAATGCTTATTTAAAAAATTTGGGTAAGAAATTCTCAAAAAATCACATTCATTTAGGGTGTTTTGTTGAAAATATTAAGTGATTTTGTTACGTGTCTATTTCTAAACGAATCAAAATATTTTTCACAGTTTGCATAGAGGTGTTACATCCAAATATCATACTTCAAATTTGGTTTTAGGTGGATTATTACACGTATATAACTTACATGTATCTATTTGGAACAGGAAACACCATAATCCAACTAAAACCAAATTGAAATATGATATTCCTTGCTTCCAACAAGAGAATTCCTTGCATCCTTGACATTGACTGTAACATCCGCGAACTGAAATCTCGATTTATAGGGTGCATCGATCGATGCACTATATGCGTTGGTGGATGCAAGGTCGGTTTTGTGCAGTTTGACTTAAGCTAAACGCTGCGTTATTAGGCTAGGAAACCCTTAAGTCGTGTTTAAAAGGGAGTTTGTCGTGTTTAGGCTAGTTTTGGCCACTTTTGAGAGAAAATAAGAGAGAAGAGAAGTTCTTCACAGTTCTTCAGCTTTTGGGTGAGTTTCTGGGAGATCCTTAGCCGTTCTTGGGAGATCTGTAGCTGGGATCGTTTTAGGAGCTTCCTAGGAGCGTAGATCTTCCTGTTTGAGGTTCAGAATCTTCTTGGCAAAGGTAAGTGCATGACCATGACTTATCTAAGCTGGAGATTTCTCTGATCTGTTTGTTTTATGTGTTTATTGGCTTGTTAGTACGTTTTTGGGTCGCTAAAGGCTTTGGGAAGCTTTTTGTGGCTTTGATTTGGTGTTTTGGTGGTTTAGGGACAGAGATCCGGCGAGAAGCTTCGGTGCTCGGCAGGTGCGTCGGTCGATGCACTTTGTGCGTTGGTCGATTCAATGCGAGGATGGTGCGGATTGACCTAGGAGCATCGATCGATGCCATGTGGAGGCATCGGTCGATGCAATTAGGGATTTCGTGCAATGTCGAGCATGCGTCGGTAGATTCAGTGTGTGTGTCGGTCGATGCAAGTTTACCTTGCGTCGGTCGATGCAACCTCAGTTGGTGTCGGTCAATGCATGGGTTGGCTTCGGTCGATGCAGAGTCTTGGTTTGTTATTGTTTGGTTATTGATTGTTGATTGAAGGTTAGAGATGTCTCTATTGCTTGTGTGTATAGCCCAGTAGATGAGAGGATTGCCTTAGAGAGTGTTTATTAATTATTCATGCATCTCAATTTGTGTTTGTGGTGCAGATAAAGCAAAGTGTGATCGTGGAATCCTGGCAATGAAGAGGAGGATGTTCTAGTAACTTGATTGGTTGTTGGATGGCTTCTGTTAGGTTGCTAGAGGTGAGTCCTAGAATGTTGTTTAGGATTGCTGGTTATGTGATTCATGTTGTTTGGATTATTGATTTAATTGTTATGAATTATTATTGGTATTGATTATTTCCGTTGTTGGTTGTTTGTGGTTAGGGGACTAGTGGGTATGAGACCACTAGCTTAGATTATTATTATTATTATTATTATTATTATTATTATTATTATTATGATTATTATTATTATTATTATTATTATTATTATTATTGTCACTATTAAATTTACTTACTTGAAAAAAAAAAAGTTCGGATCGTTTCAGTTTGGTATCAAAGCCTTTACGGTTCTAAGTTTGGGTTCACTAGGTTTCTTTTATTGATGTTGGGATTGCATGCTTTGGTTTATTATGTGAGTTAGTCAATTGTGTGTAGCATGGAGTCCTAGAACATCCTCTTCGAGCCTATAGTGTGATTCCACGGTGAGTTATGTTTTGCGTTCTATTGTATTGAATTATTTGCTTAGCCTTCTGTTCATGGTAGTGTAGATGGTTAGAGGTGGTGTTGTTGCTAGTCGAGGATGCGGATGTGGTCGTGGTCGTGGTAGGGGCAGCGTCCCAGCAGTTAGTGAGTATTTGAGCAGAGTGGGTCATCTGAGGGTGTCAGCGAGTTGAAGGGCTTCCAGGAAGAGTCCACGAGTGTGGTCAGGGAACCTGATAGGACGGTAGGCGCTGATGGAGTCGGTGTGGGCAGTGTCGGTGCTTGGGTGGCCAGGAATGCTAGGGTTCCGGGTGTGGGATTCCCAGCAGGTGGAGCCCCTGGAGGAGGCGTTGATCTTCCGGGCTTGTTGAGACAGTTGTTGGAGCGGATACCGGGAGTGGTACCGGCTCAGGCACAGGTTGTACCGCCAGTATCAGCGGTGGTGCAGCAGCCAGTGGTTTCGGATGTAGGAGTTCATTCTCGTTATGTTAGTATGCTGAGAGATATGAACTATATTGGTACTGAGCGGTTTTCGAGAGGTATTGATCCTACTGTTGTTGATGCGTGGAGGACGAGAGTGGAACATAACTTCCACTGATGTATGGGGGTTCGACGATGGAGTCTCAGATCAGGAGGTTTTTGAGGGCCCTTCGTGATGATTTGAGGGTTCAATGTAGATGGCGGAGTTATGCTATGCGTGTAGAGCTGGTTGAGACTGCAGCAGAGATTGAGGAGGACATCCGGGGACAGTCAATGACAGTTAGTCCAGCAGTTCAGCCTAGGAAGGCTCAGCATTCTGGAGGTTCTGGCAAGGGCGGCAAGCATGTGCAGGTAACCAAGAGAAAGTGGGAGGCTACGCAGAGGCCGAGTGGTGCAGGATGCTTCGGGTGTGGGAGCATGGATCACAAGGTTGCTAGTTGTCCCCATATGAGTGCTCTAACGGCAGCGGTTCGTGTATGCTTTCATTGCAGGGAGCATGGGCACATCAAGCCCAAGTGTCCTAAGTTGCAACATATGGCAGTGGCAGCGGTGTAGCATGTAGTGCAGCCGGAAGTGCAGCAGGTGGCACGGATTGAGCAAGCGCCACGGGTGTACACGACTGTAGAGACTGGTGGAACCAGTGCCAGGACGATCACAAGTATATTTTCTGGTATCATGTCTTTGTGAATTTTAGTAGGTTCAGATTTTATGTTATATGTGATAAAGTGTTAGGTTCTCAACACATGAGGTTTGTGTAGGGACCTTGTCTGTGGGCAGGTTTAAGTCTCATGTTATGTTTGATTCTAGAGCTACTCATAGCTTCATTACTCCGGAGTGCGCAGAGAGTGCTGATATCAGAGGAGATCCCGGGGAGCGAGCGAGAGTTGTCAGAGTTGTGGGAGGCAAGTTTTTGAGAGTTATTGGTCGGACGAGGGGTGTTGATATTCAGATTGCTAGGGATTCGTAGCCAGCCGATTTGCTTATCAGTGTAGTGGAGTTGTATGATGTTATCCTTGGGATGGATTTGTTGCATCGTCATAAGGTTCATCTTGATTGCTACCGGGGTAGAGTGGAGTTTGAGCATCTAGGAGGGAAGTTTTGACGGATTTAGACCGACTTCGGGGAGTCTCGTGATCTCGGCCGTGCAGGCTGGGAAGATGATCGAGAAGGGCCGAGAGGCTTATTTGGTTACTATATTGATGCCAGAGTCAGTTGGGGCAGTCCACGGTTAGCGGTA
>NC_025703.1:16988084-17046576 GCF_000633955.1 Camelina sativa | reverse complement strand
AAGTGTCCTAAGTTGCAACATATGGCAGTGGCAGCGGTGTAGCATGTAGTGCAGCCGGAAGTGCAGCAGGTGGCACGGATTGAGCAAGCGCCACGGGTGTACACGACTGTAGAGACTGGTGGAACCAGTGCCAGGACGATCACAAGTATATTTTCTGGTATCATGTCTTTGTGAATTTTAGTAGGTTCAGATTTTATGTTATATGTGATAAAGTGTTAGGTTCTCAACACATGAGGTTTGTGTAGGGACCTTGTCTGTGGGCAGGTTTAAGTCTCATGTTATGTTTGATTCTAGAGCTACTCATAGCTTCATTACTCCGGAGTGCGCAGAGAGTGCTGATATCAGAGGAGATCCCGGGGAGCGAGCGAGAGTTGTCAGAGTTGTGGGAGGCAAGTTTTTGAGAGTTATTGGTCGGACGAGGGGTGTTGATATTCAGATTGCTAGGGATTCGTAGCCAGCCGATTTGCTTATCAGTGTAGTGGAGTTGTATGATGTTATCCTTGGGATGGATTTGTTGCATCGTCATAAGGTTCATCTTGATTGCTACCGGGGTAGAGTGGAGTTTGAGCATCTAGGAGGGAAGTTTTGACGGATTTAGACCGACTTCGGGGAGTCTCGTGATCTCGGCCGTGCAGGCTGGGAAGATGATCGAGAAGGGCCGAGAGGCTTATTTGGTTACTATATTGATGCCAGAGTCAGTTGGGGCAGTCCACGGTTAGCGGTATTTAGGTTGTTGAGGAGTTTGAGGATGTGTTCCAGTCGTTGCAGGAGTTACCACCATCTCGGTCTGATCATTCCACGATTGAACTGGAACCGGGGATGACACCATTATCGAAGGCTCCTTACAGGATGACTCCAACAGAGATGGCAGAGCTGAAGAATCAGTTGGAGGATTTATTGAACAAGGGATTCATTCGTCATAGATCACTGTGGGGAGCGCTAGTGTTATTCGTTAAGAAGAAGGACTGGAGTTTCTGCTTGTATATTAATTATAGGGGTCTGAACCGGGTCACTATGAAGAACAAGTTTCCTCTTCCCAGGATTGATGAGTTGTTGGTTCAGTTGAGAGGTGCTACTTGATTCTCCAAGATAGATCTAACGTTGGATTATCATCAGAATCCGATAGATAAGGCGGATGTGAGGAAGACTGCATTCAGGACGAGGTATGGGCATTATGAGTTTGTGGTGATGCCGTTTGGGTTGACTAACGCGCCAGCAGCTTTTATGAGATTGATGAACAGCGTGTTTCAGGAGTTTCTGGACGTGTTTGTCATCATTTTCATCGACGACATCCTGGTTTATTCTAAGAGTCCTGAGGAGCATGCAGTGCATTTGAGGGCAGTTCTGGAGAAGGTGCGGGAGCAGAAGTTGTTTGTTAAGTTGAGCAAGTGTAGTTTCTGCCTGCGTGAGATGGGTTTTCTGGGTCACATTGTTTCTGCAGAGGGGGTTTCTGTAGATCCGGAGAAGATTCAGGCCATCAGGGATTGGTCTAGACCGCAGAATACCACAAAGTTTAGGAGTTTCCTTGGATTGGCAGGTTATTACAGGAGGTTTATGCAGGGCTTTGCAAGCCTAAAAGAGATGTTGACTATTAAGCCAGTGTTGGCATTGCGAGAGCAGGGAGAACCCTATGTGGGTTACACTGATGCATCCAGAGTTGGTTTGGGGTGGGTGTTGATGCACCATGGGAAGGGGATTGCCTACGCTTCGCGGCAGTTGCGGAAGCACGAGGACAACTATCCTACTCATGACTTGGAGATGGCTGATGTACTTTTTGCCCTGAAGATTTGGAGATCTTATCTTAATGGTGCAAAGGTACAGGTGTTTACAGATCACTGAGCCTAAGCTGAATTTGAGGAAAAGGCGGTGGATGGAGCTGGTGGCGGATTATGATTTGGAGATAACCTACCACCCTGGTGAGGCTAACTTGGTTGCAGATGCCCTGAGTCGGAAGCGGACGGCTTCGGTTCAGGAGCAGGATATGGAGTCTCTGGTAGGAGAGATCAGTGCGTTGAGTTTGTGTGCTGTTTCGCATGAGCCGTTGGGTTTAGTAGCGACCGATAGAGCAGATCTTTTAAGCAGAGTGCAATTGGCTCAGGAGAAAGACTTGGGGCTGGTGAATGCCTCTATGGATGTGGATTCAGAGTATCATTTCTCGGCTAATGGTACTATTTTGGTGCAAGGGCGGATTTGTGTGCCTAAGGATGAGGAGTAGAGGCAGGAGATCCTGATAGAGGCTCATGCGAGCATGTTTTCTATTCATCCAGGAGCGACTAAAATGTACCGTGATCTCAAGAGGTACTATCATAGGGTCGGGATGAAGAAAAGTGTAGCTAGTTGGGTCGCGAGGTGCGATGTGTGTCAGCTAGTGAAGGCTGAGCATCAGGTCCCAGGTAGGTTACTGAAGAGTCTTCCCATTCCAGAGTGGAAGTGGGATATAATTACTATGGACTTCATGGTGGGTTTGCTAATGTCTCGGACTTTTGATGCTATTTGGGTCATTGTGGACCGGTTGACTAAGTCGACACATTTTCTGGCCATTAAGAAGACTGATGGAGCAGATGTCTTGGCTAAGAAATATGTGAAGGAGATAGTCAGGTTGCATGGGGTGCCAGCGAGCATTGTGTCTGATAGGGATTTCAAGTTTCCTTCGGTGTTCTGAAGAGTGTTTCAGGCATAGATAGGCACTAAAGTGCATATGAGTACAACTTACCATCCCCATACAGATGCGCAGTCAGAGAGGACGATCCAGACGTTGGAGGATTTGCTGACGATGTGTGTGTTGGATTGGGGTGGCCATTGGGCAGATCACTTGAGCTTGGTAGAGTTTGGTTACAATAACAGTTATCAGGCGAGTATTAGGATGGCCCCTTATGAGGCGTTGTATGGGAGGCGATGTCGTACACTGCTATGTTGTACTCAGGTGGGGGAGAGGAGCATGTACGGGTCGAGTTTTGTTCAGAAGACCTCATAAAATATTCGGGTTCTCAAGTTGAATATGAAGGAAGCTCAGGATCGTCAAACGAGTTATGCCGATAAGAGGACGAGAGATCTTGAGTTTCAGGGGGGAGATAGAGTGTACCTCAAGATGACCATCTTACAGGGTCCGAACAGGCCATTGACAGAGACTAAGTTGAGTCCGAAGTATATGGGTCCGTTTAGAGTGATTGAGCGGGTAGGACCGGTAGCATATAGGCTAGAGTTGCCTAAGGTTATGCTTGCGTTCCACAAGGTTTTCCATGTGTCTATGTTGCGGAAGTGTCTCTGTGAGGATGATCAATTGTTGGCTAAGATTCCTGAGAATCTTCAGCCTAACATGACTTTGGAGACGAGACCAGTGAGGGTTCTTGAGAGGAGGATCAAGGGACTTCAGAAGAAGAAGATTCCATTGATGAGAATCCTATGGGACAATGATGGTGTTGAGGAGAAGACTTGGGAGCCAGAGGCGAGGATAAAGGCAAGGTTCAAGAAGTGGTATGAGAAGCAGGTCGCGACTTGAACTTGTCTAGCCTGGTCCCAGTTGTAGTCCATGGCTGGAGCGGGAATGGAGTATTTCAGCCCATCTCTCTTGTTACTTGGTCGCTTAGGGGTGGTTGGTTGTGCGACTAAGTAACGAGATGAGGTGGTGTTCGGGATAAAAAATTCCGCGAGGTAGTGGTCCAAGAAGGAAAGTTACATGAATTAGAAGTTGTTAAAAGAATAAAGTTTCTAAGTGGAAAGTTTTATGGGAGTTAGAATTTGTCCATTTTTGGTGGTTGTGAGCCTTGGAGGGGCTTGAGTGGCCTTCGTGGCAGACTGTTGAGTCATTGTGTGCCCGTGTGTGGCAGTCTTTCGAGACATTGTGTGGCTTTTGTGGCGGATTGTTTAGCCTTTGTGTGGCTTTTGTGGCAGGCTGTTTAGCCAATTGTGTGGCCTTTGTGGCGGGCTGTTTAGCCAATTGTGTGGCTTTTGTGGCGGGCTGTTTAGCCAATGTTGCCTAATTAGGCGGTCCTTCGGGATATATGGTCTTCTTGACAGTCCTTCGGGACAAGTGGTCTTCGTGACGGTCCTTCGGGATGTATGATCTTTGTGACGGTCCTTCGGGAAAAGTGGTCTTTGTGACGGTCCTTCGGGACAAGTGGTCTTTGTGACGGTTCTGTTTACGATATTGTTTGGCCTTGGTGGCGGTCTTGCTTAGGAAATTTGTTTGGCCTTTGTGGCGGTCTTGTTTAGGACATTTGTTTGGCCTTTGTGGCGGTCCTGTTTAGGACATTTATTGGCCTTTGTGGCGGCCCTTGTGGCATCCTTGTGTGGTCATGAGGTATTCCAGTGAGGGAATATGTGGTTGGTAGGACATTGTGTTGTTTTACGCGAGCCACAGGAAGGAAACCTCGATAGGGATAGGGCTCATACGTGTTCAGAATTGTTTGCTCGCGACTCTTGGGGGACTCTAGTTCTCCTAGTACTGTCATATTCTGAGACTTGGTGGTTTGAGAGTATGGTTGGTATATCGACTTCGGATGACGATCTGGGGGCGCGTTGTAGGGTGGCAACCGAGAGACTAATATTGAACTTCCTTTATATATTATGGCATGCGGGCTTAGGCCCGATGAGGAGCCAATATTATGGCATGTAGGTTTCGGCCTGATGAGGAACCAATATAAACTCAAGGTCCAGACCTATGAGTAAAGGATAGTCCAAAAGTCAAGAGCAAATAATGGTTGGAACGTGAGTTTATCGCCTAAAGGTGACTTTCGTAGATCGGTCGGAGGAGTGCAGGCCGTGGAGACAGTTGCACAGGAATCCTTGGCTGATGATTGTTTGAGATTCGAGGACGAATCTATGTTGGTGGAGGAGAATTATAACATCAGCGAGCCGGAATCCCGGTTTATGGGGTGCATTGATCGATGCACTATATGCGTCGGTCGATGAAAGGTCAGTTTTGTGCGGTTTGACTTAAGCTAAACTCTGCATTTTTGGGCTAGGAAACCCTAAAGTCGTGTTTAAAAGGGAGTTTTTTCGTGTTTAGGCGAGTTTTTGGCCGCTTTTTAGAGAAAAGAAGAGAGAAGAGAAGTTGTTCACAGTTCTTAAGCTTTTGGGTGAGTTTTTGGGAGATCCTTAGCCGTTCATGGGAGATCTGTAGCTGGGATCCTTGTAGGAGCTTCCTAGGAGCGTAGATCTTCCTGTTTGAGGTTCAGAATCTTCTTGGCAAAGGTAAATGCATGACCATGGCTTATCTAAGCTGGAGATTTCTCTGATCTGCTTGTTTTATGTGTTTAGTGGCTTGTAAGTACATTGTTGGGTTGCTAGAGGCTCTGGGAAGCTTTTTGTGGCTTTGGTTTGTGTGTTTTGGTGGTTTAGGGACGGAGATCCGGCAAGAAGCTTCGGGGAAAAACGGTGCTCGACATGTGCGTCGGTTGATGCACTTTGTGCGTTGGTAGATGCAATGTGAGGACGACGCGGATTGACCTAGGAGCATCGGTCGATGCCATGTGGAGGCGTCGGTCGATGCAATTAGGAATTTCGTGCAATGTCGAGCAAGCGTCGGTCGATGCAGTTTGTGTGTCGGTCGATGCAAGTTTACTTTGTGTCGGTCGATGCAACCTCAGTTGGTGTCGGTCGTTGCATGAGTTAGCGTCGGTCGATGCAGAGTCCTGGTTTGTTATTGTTTGGTTATTGATTGTTGGTTGATGGTTAGAGATGTGTCTATTGCTTGTGTGTATAGACCAATGGATGGGAGGATAGCCTTACTAAGTGTTTATTAAATACTCATGCATCTCAATTTGTGTTTGTGGTGCAGGTAAAGGCAAAGTGTGATCGTGAAATCCATGCAATGAAGAGGAGGATGTTCTAGTGACTCGATTGGTTGTTGTTTGGCTTTTGTTAGGTTGCTAGAGTTGAGTCCTAGAATGTTGTTTAGGATTGTTGGTTATGTGATTCATATTGTTTGGATTATTGATTTAATTGTTATGAATTATTATTGATATTGGTTATTTCCGCTGTTGGTTGTTTGTGGTTAGGGGGCTAGTAGATATGAGATCACTCGCTTAGATTATTATTATTATTATTATTATTATTATTATTATTATTATTATTATTATTATTATTATTATTATTATTATCACTATTATATTTACTGATTAAAAAAAAAAAACAGACCCGTCGTTTGATTGACTTACTATGAGGAGAAGATAGTGGAGAAAACTAAGGATCTTGAGCATTTTGAGTTTAAAATTCAAAGGAAGTATTACAAGATGACCTTTGGAGAGCTGAGAGATGTTTATGGTTTTCAACCAGGTTTAAGATTAGAGTATTATACTAATCCAAAGGAGTATGATATCTTTTAGGGAAACATTGGTGTAGGCAATTACACAGCTGGTCAGGTAAAAAACACAAGCATCATAGACTCTACAGTGAGATATGCCCACAAAATTCTCTCTCCTACACTCGATTTGCATTAAAACCAATTAAGATATTTAACCATAAACTCTAAAAGTCACTCTTAACATATAAACTTTTTCCTTGTAAATTTTGATGCTTCNATAATTATTATCCCCTTACTAACTTTGAGCTCTTTTTTTTTTTTTTTTTTCACTGAAAGGATTCTCGTTCATTGAGTTCAAACTTTTACAAACATCAGTACAGAAACTAAAGCCCCAAAAGAACAGGGGAAACTAACCCAAAAGAATAAGGGAAGCAAACAACTGCAAAAGCTAATAAGATTCAACTCTAAAAACTAAGTCAGTCGGGAGAGAAGCTTGGATTAGACACACCGACGCATGAGTTCTTCATCCGCAGATGAAGAAAGCTCAGAGAACAGACAAACACCAAACACTCACGAGAGCGAAGAGATAAAGCTGCAGTCAAACAAGATTAACAAGGAAATTGTAGAACTGAGAAGAAGAGCACCAGCTAAAAATGAAGAAACCATCCCCTTCTATACCGCTATATCTTCAATTGAAACTCAACCCACTAACTCTGATTGAAAAGCTATAGCTGCTGAAATGCTCCATTGAAAAGCTTATGTAAGGATGCGGGGAGGAAGGAATCTTCACCTACTGGGCGAGGTAACAAGGCCCCGAGAACATCTTCTTCAGAGAAAGAATGATAACCTTTTCTGTTCTCCCAACGAAAGGACTTCACACCGAAGCTGAACCAAAGCCTAGAGAAAATCAGATTCACCTTAACAGTCGGATAAACGAAACACAAACCTTAGATGTCACTTAACACCACCACAGAGGAAGAACCCGACAACAAAACCAAGTCGTGGAAACAGAAATCTGACTAAATACAAGCCTCAAACAAAGCAGCACCACCGCATAGTCAACAGGTTCCAAGAACAAAACTTTTCAAATCCACCTCGACAGCAACCGGAAAAACAAAAAGACATCACCACTCCCAATCCAACGAGAATAGAGCCAATGAGCCAGATTGTCAAGACAAACAAACCAGATCGGGAACTTGAGACCTCTAAGACCAGATCGGAGAAGCGAGAACGGAACCACCGGGGAATAGATCCGCCTACGAACAACACCAAACCGCCACAGGCAGGAGACGACAAGATTAAGGTTTGAGAAAGCTAGAAAGACACACACACTAGAAACTAAGAAGAGAAACTACTTCATTACAAGGGAGCAGGGCCGACGACGGTGCTGTGAAAGCCACCATTGCCGGCCAAACGATTTTTTTTTTTTTTTTTTGACGGCTAGGGCGAACACATCCTTGTATCTCTTCCATTTGACCTTTTTAATTTGCTAGTAGATGCTTAAACATCCTTGTTCTCATATTCACCATAGAACAAAGATGATAAACATCTAATGTCGCCGCAATACTACAATTATTCAAGATGTGGTTTTGTCCGTTCATACGCAATTGCGCCACTATTTCGCAATTTGAAACAGCTAACAGAAGTATACAATCTTTTTTTGTACACTATATAATATGGTTTATAAGATTAATCCTACTATATTAATTGAGAAGTACAAATATAAAATTAATCTTAAATTGTGTAAAAAATTACATTCAATTGACATTAGAAAAACTTAATTAAGATTAAATAATTAATTAAATAAATATTTTTAATAAAAAACGAAAATAGGGAAAACTATCAAATAAAACAAATTGTAGAAAAGAAAAAAAAAACTGTTAGAATCAAAACTAATTTGCCATTAAAAAAAACTAACAAATAAATTTTTTTTTAACTTTTTATTTACTTCATAACTCTAGAAAAGATTTCACAAAGGTTTAAATAATTTTATTCATTACATGCAAATGTTTTATTGACATGTTTTAAAATACCAAAAATTATCATATAAACAACAAATTTTTAATCACAAACCATTATAAATAATAAAATAACAAAATAAATTATTACAAATTTTCATCAAAAAAAGTTCAGCCCGCGGTTTTCCGCGGGATAGTACCTAGTTATTTAATTATTTTGAAAGGTTATATGTTATATAGGTTGTAACCATTAGTTAAATCTTATTTCAAATTTTTTTGAAAAGGATATTCCAAAAAATAAAATAAAATCTCCACAGAATATTTAATTAACCATATATAGGCAACAAAATCTCAAAAATTAATCACTTTTCCTCCGATTAAGAGTGATTTTTGATTAGACTAGCAAACTATATATCAAAAAGAACAGAAATAATGTTTATTATGATTGATTTGATAAATTTCAAAAAATTTAGACTAATCCGCGGAACAATCATAAGAAATCTCGAAAAAATTTCAAGTCTTCATATTTAGCATATGATTTTATTGCATAATGTTTTATTCACAACAACTTTTAAAAACAATCTCATAAATTATATTTTATATAAAAATTACAATATAAATAAATAAAAAATCTAGCACGGTCCTAATGTAGTAGAATTTATAATGCATGTTAGTGAAAATTATATCTTGGTAATTATTTATGTGGCAATAGTATATGACCAATACATTACTAAAAGTGGTTAAAATAGAGTATATGTATTTAGACCATCTCTAATGGTTTTCCCTATTTTACCTCTAAAATAGAGGAACTCTATAATATAGGTGACTTTTGCTCTAATGGATACCTCTAATTTTTCCTCTAAAAAGTAATATTCCATAGAGATTCCTTTTTTATTTTACTATTAATACCTTTTACTTATAAAAGTTGCAAACTAACCCATTTATTTTAGTATTTGTGAAACTTTCATAAAATTATGATATTATTTAAATATCACATTTATTAAAAGAAATATATTGCATCATATAAAATACAAAACCTCCACTTCATTAAATTATTATTAAACTATTTAAATATATATTTTATTTATTTTGATTATAAATATAAAAGTGTTAAAAATTCAATGACCATTTTATATAAAAAATTTCAACTCTATTATAGAGGAAAAAATAGAGTTCCTCAAAGAAAAAATAGAGATCTCTATTATAGAGGTAGAAATAGATATGAGTTGCAATAGATTTTACTCTAAAATAAAGTTAAAAAGCAAATATAAAGGTGGGTTATAGAACTATTATTGTAAATTGGGTTTTCTGGAAAACTTACGGATATTATTTTATTTTAAATATTGGTTACTCACAAAACCTTATTTTTTAAATGGGTCCACAAGACCTTTTTAAAATAATATGTAGAGTTAGATTCAAATGCTACGCTTCATATTTGAAGAGATGACATAACCATTTTGTTAAATAATTTAAGATGATTAATTTTGTTTTAATATCTCGAAGTAAAACCTATAATTTATCTTTTGTACTGTTAATATTTGCTAATATTTTACTTATATTTTACTTATATATAGTTCATATTTTGCTTATATCGTAAATAATATTTTCTGATTTCAATGATAACAAATATACATTATAATCAATATATGGTAATATTATATAAATATTTTTGGAAGTTATAATTTATACGAAAATTTCCTAATTAAATACTTTAACAAATGTGAAGACAAAACTAGAAACAAGTGTACGTATTGGAATCAAGTAATATCAAGTATTGTATCCCACATATCCTTAGACCAAAAAAGATAAATACAAATTTTTATTTTATTTTATAATATATAATGTGTGGTTGACAAAAAAAAACATATGATACAAAATGTTACTAACTTATGATACTACAAGAACATTCATTTGTTCATAACTTGTCAAGAAAAAAATTAGTTTATGAACCTAATTTACACAACACCACATATTGCAATGCTTCTTGTATTAATTGTCATGTCGTAAGCAATTTAATATCTTTGGTTCAAGCTGAAAGTTCACTGTCAACTAAAAAAACGGGGTGAATATTCTGAAACTGATAACTAAGGTTGAAGGTGTTTTCCATCGAGACTTTTTTAAGAAGTTGATGTCTTTATCCATATTAAGTTGTCTTCCATTGCATTTCAAAAACTTTACCACACAACCAAACATATCTTTAGTGCGAATGAAAACAGTTGGTGGAACACCCAGTGCCTTGCTTAGGCTATTTGTGGTTTAGGACGGATAAAAATTGTGATTTTTGTTATTAAAAATATTAATTTTTTTTTTAATTTCAAAAACAACAATGATCTTAAGATGAAAAAAAAAACATTAACCAAACTTTTCTATTTTTTTTTCCTAAAAATATATTTAGCCACAATTCCAAAACATAATTCTTTTATTCTGAATTATCTTTTTTTATTAGTTGTCTTCCATTAGTATTTTTATACTATAGTTATAACTATAAAACGTAATTATTTTAAGTGCAAAAATTTCCTTATACATAAAAAATATTAATTTTCTTATAATGACATAATGTCATGGATTTCTCAAACAAAACACCACTTTACAAACATATTTATGTTATCAACTTAAATATATATAAGCGTAGATAGAAAAAAATGTGGCTTAATAAATTTTAAAAAATTGGTGGCTTAGGGGCAAATGGCCTTTCCACAACACCTTAAGCACGACACTGGGAACACCAAACAATCTAAACAATGCTAGAGAAGTAGAGCGATGTCCAACTGGAGAATGATCGATTAAGTATGCAACAACATCTTTTTCTACAAAATCTTCAAAAACATATTTTTTGAACAAGCTACAAATTTTACCTTAGCCATTTTTAATTTTAAACATACGATTTTTTTCTTATGTTTATTAAGATTCTCTTTTTTTTTCTTATCTACAGCTTGTAGGTAGTAGTCCACCATCTCTTGTAAAGTCTCTACAATGATATTAGCAAACGAGTTTTTTCTTCTTTCTATTAAACGAGATTGCTTGTCGTAGTTTTCTCGTGAAGAATGTTAGATAGAATATATTTTTGTTGTCATTAGCGTTGTCTTTGTGAATCCAAAGCGGCAACAAGATCCATTTTGCTCTTCCTAATCGCTAGATTCAAAAATTAATTTTGTAAATTCTTGTTTTTCTGCTTGGGCAACCAATCCAGATATATTTTTTTAATTATTGTGTGGTTACAAAAAAAATTCTCCATCAAAACATCAACCAATAACTTTTTTATTTATTTTTTGACATTCAACCAAATAACCTGGGTTTCAAGTTCAACAATTGTATGATACAATTTGTATGGCCCAACACCAATAAACAAGACTGAGCTATAAGTCTTTTATATGGTACTTTTTGTATGGCCCAACCAGATATACTTTTTGTTATTGGTCAACACAAGTAGATACTTTATTTTCCCTACCTCAACTAATTATAGTAATTACGACAAAAACTGCCACACACATTTCTCGACTTCTGTAGCTTACCCAACATTAATAATTCCATTACCTAAATATTTAATATCAAGAACATCGTCTCAGGTGATATTAACAACACAACATTTAAAAAGTCAGAAGTTACAAAAATTAAATAAAAACTTCCGGTCAAACAAAAACACATCAAAATACGAATATATATAATTTAATCTCTAAATCGTCTTCCTTAGTATCCTGTCGGAAACTCGCATCTTCCATACTCTGCATATTCACATTAAATCAAAACCAATCAGCTTCTTTAAGATTCAAACTTAAAATATGTAAAAATAAATATCATAGGATTCTCTTTTAACACCAAGATGACGTAAAGCCACGACAAGTTAAAACACTAGTGGTCTACTATATATGTTCACGTGGGAACATTTGACCTCTGTCGTCCACACATCATATAATTAAACCCTCATCTACACTACCCTAAAACTACGCTAACCTAATCGGCGTAGGTTAGCATGAAAGCCCCAGAAATCTACTCTTAACATGCGCCACACTAATTAGCAAGAAAAAAAGAGAATGAGTTACACTCACTTGGTGGTTGGCTAACGACGTAAGCGGCGCCGCCGAAGTAGCAACTTCCACCGGCGCGTCCTTTCTTCTGATAATAACTATTAAACGCAAAGGAAGCGTGAGCCTCAAGTGTATCAGGACTGTAACAGTTAGCACCAGGTTGAATCGGACGGCAATCAGCACCACCTTCACCACAAGCATAATCTAAACCTCCTTGTAACCTCTCTTCACCAGCGTCACCATTGGCTACACACCAAGACTGACCATTCAAACTCTTCGAGACACCTCCTCCACCACTCATAGGAGGCGTCGTGACCTGGTGATCTCCGGTAACCGGAGTATGACCACCGTCACGGTAATGTTTAAGCCCTTCAGTAGTGAAAGGGATGTCGTAAACTTTCTTCTCATCAGGGAAGAAGAGACCATAGTTTCTCTCAGAGGTGGGACCTAGCTTCTTGTTCTCGTTGAACAGAGCAAAGAGATACACCGTTAGATCTGCTTTAGGACGTAACGGTGTACCACCACGTGTCAAGATCCGCCGTATAAGGTTTCCGTTGTAAGACGCTGCGTTTGCTATGGTGGCTCCGACTTCGTTCTCGTCTCCTTTCGACGGCCAGCCAGTTTCCGTCACAATGATCTCGATGTCGTCGTACTTTAAAGCCGACATAGCTGCAAAGACCGCGTCGATCTGAGCGTCAAAGAGATTAAAGTATCTCAAACCGTTGCCTGAATCAACCATTCCTGGATTTTCTCTGAGTAAAGCGTAGTCTAAAGGAATGACGTCAGAGTTTCCTTCGTAAGCAAAGAAAGGGTAGACATTGATCATGAGTCTTGAACCAGTCTCGCGTAAGAATTCAAGCATTGGTTTGATGACAGTGTCAACGAGTTCTGGTCGGAAAGATCCGGAGGAAGAAGGGTAAGAGTTTTGAAGAGCGCTTAAGGCAAGAGGTGAGGAGATTTTGATGTCGGAGTGGAGGTTGAAACTGACTAAAGCTTTGTGGATGTTTCTCATTGCAGGGATAAGGTAGTTTGTGGTGTTGTGTGGATCAACGAAGACTTCGTTACCAACAGCGATTGATTCTATCTGTGTTGAAGGATGGTAAGCAGCTACATTGCGTTTGACCCACGAAGCGGCGAAGGAAGCTCTCTTTGCGGCGGAGAAGAGTATCTCGTTTGGGACATCTACTGTGACTTTAATACCAGATCCGGATAAAGCTTTGAGAACTGATGGGTCTGCATCAAAGATCTTGACTCTGTTGATTCCTTGAGATTTAAGGAGCTGGACTACTTTGAATGCGGAGGGTAGTTCATCGGAGATACGGCCGTAGTTTACGCCGATGGAACCAGCATCTGCAAGAAAAAAGAAAAAAAAAAACAGAACATGAGAACAGAGTAATGAGAATGTGGTTTTGTAATGTAATGTTATGTTTTCTTGATAAATGTAATGTAACGTTGTTACCTGAGAGAGAAATGGGTGAGAGGAGGATGAGGAAGACGAGAGGTGCGAGAAGATCCATACTCAGCTTCTGGTGAGAAGTGAGTTGGAGAGAGAGAGATGAGAGCTTAAGAAGGAGCCACAGAGAGATTTAGGGTTGTGAGAGAGTGGTGTTGTGGGAGAGTGAGGGGAGGACTAACTAAAGTGGTGGTGGTAAACAAGGTAAAGAAGACTGGGTCTTATTATCCAAAAGGAATTATTAATAATAAGTGAATAATTATTAGGTTCTTACGTAATGTTTTTTAGTGACAGATTTTTTTATCTAGTGTATTTGAGTATTTCAATATTCATTTCACATGTGACATGTCATATAATTTGCATCACCTTCTCCACTATGATCCCATCTTTCACATGTTATTGCAGTTTGTAAACTTTGTACATATATGCTTAGAGTTTACAGCTAATCATGAGTAGAATTGATGGGGTGTTTATGAATCTGAATCATTTTGTTTTTGTTTTTACGTAAAGTTGAATTCTTTATTTACTAGTGGTTAGCTGTGTAGTATTTTTTATTTAGTGTGTAGTTGTGATAGTCATAAAAATTCTTATAGATCCTTTGAAGTAAAATAGAAAACAAAAATAAGTAAAAACAATAATAGAGGTAACATT
Organism: Camelina sativa; assembly: GCF_000633955.1. Taxonomy (NCBI): domain Eukaryota; kingdom Viridiplantae; phylum Streptophyta; class Magnoliopsida; order Brassicales; family Brassicaceae; genus Camelina; species Camelina sativa. Next base: position 17,032,245 of record NC_025703.1, on the reverse strand, counting down.
GCACGCCGACCCTACCATGTTTTGTAAAATTCTTTATACTACTAGATGAATCTCCAACCGTAGAAATTAGAAAGAAAATATCAAAAAAAAAAAAAATTCAAAATTTAGAGTCACTCGCTATTTTTTTTGTGAAACAATTTCCTAATACAAGTCTAGTAGATAAAAGTACAAAAACTCTTGTAGACAGACTTTAAGACCATGGGCAACGCCGTAGTTTCGGTCCGTCCCCTGATTTATTTGGATTTAAATTTAAATCATAAAAGCCCAATTACGAAAAAACGGTTCTTATTTGGGGACGTTTTTTGTCCGTGTACTTGGACACGTGGAAGCTGGTCGTCGAGAGAAAGTTCTCCAATTCTCTCTTCTATCTCGACTCCGTCTCCGTCTTCGTCTTGGGTCCGGTGGCCACACACGATCTGAACCCAGTCGCCGGCAGTCATCGCCCACCGTTTGGTGTTGCAATCTTTCTCTCTCCTTCAAACTCGTAAGCTTTAGAGTATATCAACCAGATGTTCCCAAAGCTTCGGTTCCTTCCAAATCATCTCATCACCACCAGGAACAGCCAGCTACGTCTCACTGAAGAGCAATCGCTTCTTCTTAATTAGATGAGGTAACTAAAATCGTTGATGATTGATTGATTGATTGATTGGTTCTATCTTGATTAGTTTGATTGGAACGCATAGAGAGAGAGAGAGAGAGAGAGCTAGTTTTATCTTGATTAGTTCTTCTTGTTGTTGTTGGATCATTATGTGATTAACCATTATGTGCGGTCACAAATCTGCCATATATTTAGTGTTCTAGAGATTACAAAGGTGCTCTGTTGCTAATTATTAGACTGCTCAGAGTTAGAGGAGTAATGTAGTAATATCAATAGAACTTGAGTTGTATTGATATTTATAGGTCCAGTTGCTGAAGACATGTTTCATTGGCAAGCTACAATAATGGGTCCTGCAGAGAGTCCGTATTCAGGGGGTGTGTTTCTCGTTACCATTCACTTCCCTCCCGATTATCCTTTCAAACCACCAAACTGTAGTAAAGTTAGCTTTTGAAATGCCTCAAGGAATCAATGGCCTTAGATCAAAGTTCATAGTAAAGTCCTGCAGTAGATGATGACGGAGATTGTTTTTCTCCCTTGGCGCTGAATGCGACCTCCGTAAACGTTGAAGTCTATTATAACAAAGCTGTGAACTATACATTGATGGTCACTTTTGTATCCTATGTTCTAACCTTTTTCCATTCCATCATAACATGGATACACTTTTTAGCGAATTCCTTAACTTGTTATTGTACTTAGGTCTCGTTCCTACAGGTTCTTTTGTTGATCCGACAAATGGAGCACAGTAACACACAATCCGTAAGATTCTTGCTTTTTTGTTAATCTGATTTGTTTTTTAGAAGAGACTGGATGCTAACTTTGGAATTACTCTTCTTGTATTTATGCAAGGGTGCTGCAAAGGTCTCTATAGTAATGATCGGGTAACAAGCCATCATGGATTCTTATTTATGCCTTTTACATCTCACAGCTGGGATTTTAGTTGGTATGTATTTTATAAAATAATCTCACACTTGTGTTTCCTCTTTGTTTAGATGGTAATCTTATGTTATAACAATGTTAATGTTAATTTTTGTAACTTTTAAAATATTATTATTTTATTTGGGGGACCAAATACAAATAGACACCAATGTTCATACTAAAAATAAGAACCTTTCAAAATAATACTTTTAAATTTGGGGGACCAAAAATTGTCCCTAACCAATGCCCATGCTCTAAGGTGAGAAGACAAAAGTTACAAAAATGTCTAAAGATTCCTGACGAGCTAGCTAGCTACAAAAATTTAACAAAAAATGGTAAGACTTTGAAATTGCTAAATTTTGAAGAGATCGAGATAGTGGGCAAAAGAGAGTGGCGCCCACATGATAGAAGATGAGCCGTTCGCAGAACACGATGCCTCGTGCCTTGGACTCTCTTACACGTAGTATCTCTGTTCATTCCGGTCCCATTAACCCTCTTCGCTCTTGTCTCCTTCCACACGTGTGTGCCTGTACTGTTAAATGTGAATTGATGCCTATAATAAACGTAGCCTAGCTAATCGAGTAAATCGGTTTAGCTGGTTCTGGTTTAACAGCTGAAATAAATGTGCAACAAAATGTTTGGTACGGTTTTAAAGTGTTTTGGATTTCCTTTATATTGGTTGGATATGAATTTTTATTTCGATTTTGGCTTTCAAACGTCAAAACATTTTTCACACTCCCAATTTAATTTTTTTTGTAATAAAAATCAGAAAAACAAAAAGCTAGTATAAATAGATGTCATTTGTTGACAAAAAGAAAGAAATAGTGGTTGTGTCCGATGTTAGAGGGGTATTAAACTTACATTTTAGAAGATTTTACGGTATTTTTAAAATCATTTGTTATTCAATTGATGATTTAAAAAAAAATGAAATCCTACATTATTAAACTTGACATTTATGTAAAATCATTTAAAATGATTTACAATTTCTTGTTATTCAATCCATAATCTGTAAAACTTACTTAAAATCTACTGTTATTTAAAATATCACAACTTTTTTTTAAAGAGTTACTTTGAATGATTTTAAGAGACTTTTTTTTTAGTTGAAAAATATGACTTAAAATCACATCCTTTAAGATGGAATTTTGAAGGATTTCCAAAATTCCTAAAAGCTTTGTTCGTGCAGGCTATAGCATGGGTTAAATAACTTCAGTTTTTATTTTAGAAAAGTCTCTTACTCTCCATCTAAACTATATATCATGATAAGAGTATTCTAAGCTTTAAGAAGATTTTGTCCTCGTCAATCTCTTTTTCTCCCCCCCGAGTTCGCCTTAGCTGTCGCCCAAAAGTTTCAAATCTTCGTTTGCCCTCTCCGGTGACCGGTGCTCCTCGCCGTAGCTGTGAGAGGGCCCCCGTTGCTCTGTAGTTCGTTTGTTTTGCTTTCGTTTGTGTTGCTTTGGGTATATCTGGCGGATCGATGGTGTGGTTAGTGTGCTCAGAAAATGAGATGGTCTTCACAGTAAGGTCTAATCGACGGTCTTTTGAGCATATGTTCGTCCTCCCCCGGCGGTTTCAGGAGAAGCCTTTGTTACCTTTGTCAGATCCGGTGTTGTCCTGACCTCTTAGGTGATGCTTCTTGTTTATGTCGCCATGGGTTCTTGTTGTCTCCTGTTTGAGTAAGCTGTTTCTCCCGTCCTTCTCCTATTTCGTTTAGCTAGGGTTAGGTGTATAGTGTTGTTTGCAGTCTTGTTGAACCTTCATTTGGGGAACCTTGTTGGAGGATTCATGGTTTGATTTGTGATTGTGTTGAGCAAGCGGTTAGAGCAGTCTTCTCTGTGAGGGTTTCTGATTACAAGTAAAGTTGATGATGCCAAATCTTAGATCAACGGTTTTTTAGAAGAATAATTGCCATTGGGGTTTGCTTGTTCCTGTCTCAGATCTTGTTGCTGGTCTTGTGCTTATTTTCATTTTAAGCTGCAAATTTGGAATGGTTTGTTAGATCAAGCCTTTGCCTTTACTCCCAGTCCTTGTCTCCATGTTTCAGCCGGTGGTTCCTTTTTAGGATCATCTCCTTTCTTAGTAGAAGTTTCGTGCTTAGTGTTTGGTTGGTAGTCTTCAAAGCTTACTGTGAATTATTGTCCTTGGTGTTTGCGGCGTGTGTTAACTTTGAGAAGTTGTGCTTTGCTCCTTGTCCCCACTTTCATGATTTGTTTAGATATGATCGCCTTTTGAAGGATTCTAGTTAGACGTAATGAGACGCATCAGTCGTCATCGTCGTCGCATCTGGGAGTTTGTTTGAGTCTCTATGAACTTCTATGAGTGCTCTTTGCTTTCCGGGTTATGATGTCCTTGGTTCTTGAGAGATTGGCTTTCAACATGATAGGAGGAGGTAGATGTTATCTACGGATTGGCCGTGGGCAGACGTGATAAATCACATGCGTAGGTGTTTTAGAAGAAGAAGTTTCTCTGCTACCTTGGTTCTACCATATTTAAGGTTGTTGACTTGTTATCTCTGCTTATAGCTTAAGGAGTTTTCCTCTCTCGATTCGGTTTTGATATTATTTGTTTGTATGTCTAGTTCGGTTTATTGTCTCCCTTCGATAGGGCTTAGTTTCCGGAAAATTCCTTTTCATTCGGCAGTTGACTCTGTGGACTTCTAGTTGTCCGCCGGTTTAAGTGTTCCTTTTTTGGACGTTTATAATCCATCTTTGATTCCAAAACAAATTATGATAAAATTTTAGATGACCAAACAAAAAAAAGCTTTAAGAAAGTTTTCTATATGATAACTCCGAAAATTTGATCCAAATATTTATAAGTATTGATAATATTTCATAAGGTATTTTTTAAATTCTTACACATGTATAATTATAATTTATGTATGCTTTCATAAAGTTCACACGTATTAGAAAAGATCTTGGATATTTTAAAAACATTTTTTTATTAAATTTAAAGGAAGGATATTTTTAAGAAATAATATTGAAAGTGGTATTTTTAACAATTTTTCGAATAATAGGTTTTTTGTTTTGTTTTGCATATTTAACTAATAGAAAAAAAATTCCTTGACTAAAACTGATTAAAAAAACAAATGAGCTTGACATATTACGAATAATTTTCCTCCTTAAAGCTAAAAACTATGTCCATCTAATCCCTACTGTAATACCCCTCCCCGGGGCCTAAAATTTATGCGCAATGGCCGTGGGACGGCTATCATGCAAGAATCGATCAAGACAATGGGGAAGTAATTTTTGGGCTGAGCCAAAGTATGGTTAGACAATTTAAAAGCCTTTGGTCGAAGAAAATATGAAGACGAACAGAGAAATAAGATTTTGGTATGGTGGTGAAGTTTCTGGCCGATGGTCGTACGCGTCCGCCAGCTTACCGTACCGTCCGCGTCCGTTAGCTACTAGGAAAGCTGCTGGAATGGACGGCCATGATTGATCGGAGATGAGGATTATCCGATAGGAGAAGATAAGGTTGTGGATAAGCTCGCCCAACCTTATCTGCCATGTGTCGCCGTCCGGAGCATGATTAGTGTCCAGACATGTGTCACGACGGCGTGATCCCTATTCACCCCCAACTGCTTCCACAACCGACCTAGGGAACCTATATAAACCCCTCTTCCCATTTTGTTTCTCTTCACACCAAAAACCAAACCAAAAGCCCTTAGTGGGCGAGAGTGTGAATGAGTGTCCGAAGGTCCGCGAGCTAGAGTCCAAGAGAGTTTGGGTCGAGAGTCTAGGAGTTTTAGTCGCTAGACTAAGGTAAGTTCTGAAGCGCGTGGGGTAGCACGCGATAGAGTTTTATTTATTTAATTAGTTAGTTAATTATTTATTTAATTAATAAATTAGTTATTTGTTTATTTATTTATTTAGAGTGAGGTTAGGATTTTATAGTTAGAATAATAAGGGGATATTATTCTTGGGTTATTGCTTGCTTTATTGCATTGCGTATTTGCTTGCATTGTGTGATTTCTTGTTGTTAAGCTTGTGTGATTGTTTGATATAGCGTCGCGATGGTGTAGCCGTAATGCTGTCCGATCGCTATATTATTGCTTGCCTGCATGTTAGTTAGTATCATTTAGGTAGTTGCATTAGGCGAATCATGAGGATCCCGTCGTCTGTTGTGCGTTGCATGTAACTCCGTAACGTGATGGCTTACGAAGGTTCAGAGCGGGTCATGTCCGACCGGACGCTACATGACGATGTAGTATGAAGGGATGTGTATCCTTTTTAGACTTTGTGTCTAGGGGTGTGAGGCATTGTCTTGGGATATCATGGATTCGATTGGGGCCCAACTTAGGAGATAAGCATTGCATATTGTTTGATTTCTTTTGCTTGAGGCTTCTAAGCCGCCTTGATTGTTATTCCGCTGTTTGCTTGCTGATTGTTATTTTGGGGTTGGGTTGGGTTATTCATTAGAATCCCGGACTTAATGAGTAATAATAGATTACTCAGGATGCTACCCAATTTGTTTTACATGTAACCTTAGTGGGGAGACCTTAGGGGTAGTAAAGGACGTTAGGCCAGCCGGTGTAGATTTCCTTGCCTTTGTAAGATGTAGTTTTTGTATATATTATGTATTACTCGATTTAACATTATCAATAAAGCGATGTTTTCTTAAAAACCCGTGTCTCCCAATGATATTTATTAGTCTAGTCCGGACTAATCACAACTCGCGCATCGCGGTACGTGTTGCAAAGCCTTAGACCATGATTCGCGAGGAACAGGCATCTGCGGTTAGACGGCTTAGGCGATCGGATGCATTCCGGGAACCTCGGTCGGCCGGCTGCGGGCGTCCTATACGTGATGCTCTCGGTCTGTTCGTGGCCTAGAACGGGTCGGGGGTGTTACACCTACCATTATCTATACTATTAAAGCAGAAGTATTTATGGACAAACTTTTGGATTATGACTTTGTTTTGGTAGTTTTTAAATAAAATGGTTAGTAATTGATAATTATTAATATATTAGTATATCATGGAATTAAAATTCTCTAACTATTTCAAATTAAGTCGGATCCCACGCGGATCATTTAATACCCGATTAGTTGACCCGATTATCTCTTTAAATATATTTATTATCTATTAATCAACCATAATCTTGCCTAAATCTTAATCAATTATAATATTTAATTAAGGAAAACATATACATCAAAATTAAATTAGGAAAAGTTTAAATACAGAATAAATCAAATCTAAATTTCTGATTCTCTAAAAATCTTTTAGGAAAAAACGAAAAAAACAAGAAAAAAAAAATTACAGTTAATATTTGTAAATATTTTTCATCACAGTTTTAGGAACAAATAGGTAAATCCAGTTTAATTTTGAAATACAATTTAAAATCAAATTTAAATTAATTTTAAAAGGTATTTTAAAATAGTAAAACATTCATTATAGCCTTAATAATATAAAGTTAATTAATATATGCGATATGTGAAATTAATAAAAATCAATTCAAATTTATTTTAATGGATATATAACATATATATAAAATCAACTTATTTTAATGGATATATAAAATCAACTTATTTTAATGGATATATAAAATCAATTTATTTTAATGGATATATAAAATATATCTCTAAAACACAATATATGCAAGAAGTATCTTTAAAAAGATCTTATGTAACTAATATATTTTGTAATTATAAATGAAAATAATATATATTTGTGAAAATAAACTATTTCATGGATTACATTTGTTGTTTAAGAAAAATTACAAAAAAATAATTTTTGTAAAAAAAAGAAGCAAAGAAATTTCAATTTATATTTATATTTCTAACTAATAATTACCCTAAAATAAGTAATTAAAACTCTAAAATTCAATAATTACAATTGGTTGACTATATTGTATTACTATATTTATGCAAAATTGAATATTAATAAGTAGCTTTTTAATTTATTTACTATTTACAAATCTTATATTGCAGAAAGAAATAAATTATATGTTAAAAAATATGAGAAAAGCATAAAATTTAGTTATGTTCTTAACCAAAAATTTTAGACGATAAAAATTGTCTAATAGTTAATTATTTAAAAGAGAACATTTATGGGACATAAAAAAATTTATGGATAGAAACGAGATGAAAGAGGACAAGACAAAATGGGATGAGACGAGATGTCCTTGCCATTCTCAAATAGTTACGTGTAGGTTATATATGTGCAATAGTCCACATGGTATTATCATTAAATATTGAATAAACTCAAAAATATAATTGCTGTATTTATGTATATTTGCTATAGCACGGGATGTCACATTTTGTAAATTAATTATCTGGAAAATGATTTTGTGTTGCGAATTCATTCTAAATCAATTTAAGATATATTTATAATATATTAGTAATATTATAAATATTAAATGTGGATATTTACGGGTCAAGTAATGAAACAATAATGAGTCGGATAATAGGACGGGTCTAGAAAATAAATATTTGATACTTGACCTTTACCACAGATCTATAATCCGATACAAGATGGGACTGGACGGGATGGAACAGGACAAGACGGGTTTTCCGTTCTAATATAGATATGTGTATGTTATCTACGTACAATAATCTAACTACAATCAAATTAAAGTAAGATATTTGAATGTAACACCCTTAAACAAATTGTGAGACATATTTTGATTAGTTTAAAAATGTACATGTATGTCAGGTAATATTTCAACAAACAAGGGCTATATTTGAGTTTATAGATAGATTACAAAACATCATAAATTATCAGTGAACACTACAAGAAAATAATATTATTAAGACGAAATATTTAGTCACAATAAAAAGTATTTAGTCACAATATAAACATTGTTACGAATTTGTGATGATTTTTGAATGGTTGCAATACAATGGTCACAAATTTTTATTTGTAACAAAAATGTCACAAGAGTTGCAACAAATATATTAGTAACCATTTTGTCATCAATAATTACGACACAAAAAGTAACAAAACTGTCTCTATTATAGACCAACAAAACGTCTTTAAATCGTCACAATTCGTGTTTAAAATAACGTTTTAATTATGTATCTTATTATTACGAAACTATAGTCTCAAATGGTCACAAATGATAATTAAAAATTTGTCGTAAAATTTTAACAAATACTCAAAAATCATGATATTTTGTGACTATCATAATGTCCAATCTTATCATTAGAAGTTAGTTTCAAATGGTCACAAGTTATTACTAAAAAATTCATTGTATATGATAAAAATTATAACTAAAAAATTAATCTCAATAGAATATTATTTTCTTAAGTTTATAATCATACAATTTTTTTTATAATCATAAACATTAGATATACATTATAAGCTATCTTTATTCTTACAAAGAAAATAAATCACAAATTCGACCAGATGCACATATTCGACCATAACTTTCATATTATAACTCCGATGGAAACGCTCTTAGACTCTCTGGAAAGGTAAGACTCAGATCTTTCCAACGGCGGGTAGATCAGCTTCTTGTTCAATTTGTAGCCGTGGGAAACGTTTTCACATGTATAACTTTTAATCTACAAAAAAGGTTACAAAATTTTTTGGGGAAAACTCACCAAAATTCGTCCATAAAAGAGTCCGTTTACCCCTTCTTTTCCACCATCTCCTAGGCCATGTAAGATTTGTCCTTAATCTCAATTTTGGCTCCTTGTTCTTTTTCTCTCAAATGGTTTACTCTCTCTCTCTAGGTTTAGGAGGCACAAAATTATAAAGAATAAAATCCTAATCATCTCTTAAATAAGTCTTGTTAAATTAGGGTTAGAGATTTGGCTTAATGGGCTTTGTATAAATGACATAACAATTTATACTATTTTATGACTAATGTTTACTCATTTTAATGTCACAAACTGTGACTGGCATATCTGTTATAAGTTCATAACTAATTTGCAACAACAAATTGGTCACAATGTAGTCATAAAAGTGACGATTAATATTATCGTAGCATATTCGTCACTAAGTGTGACAAAATTTTGTTACTGATTATGACCGTGTTGTAGCACAAGATACTACCTAGTTTATAAATACTTTAAAAAAAAATCTCTCTCTTTTCGTGATTGTTGAAATACAGTTTAGACTTGAGTAAGGAATGAGGAATGACTGTAAACGTCAAATTAGCTTTGAAGCATTCTTGCTAAGGTAAATGAAGAATTTTCAGACAATTGACACAAAACAAAAAGTAGTGGACCATGATTTATATTATACATATGGGAATCATATGAACTTGACGAATTGTGACAATGGGAGTTTGTTACTAAAAATATTTTTCAATAATTGTATTGATGGGTCCACAAATGTTATTCTGAAAGAAACTTATAGAATTTATTATGAATTGTGAGTTTACAAAGAGCAAAGAAAAGAGATATACTATATATTTCTAAATCTTTGGATAAAACTTTGAATGGTTGCAGCAAATGTAAAATACAAAACCATTAATGGATTGGACCACTTTTTGTTTACTATTCATAAATTGTAACTTTTTTACAAAATTATTTGACTTTCTAGATAAAAAAAGATCCACAACAATCATTTACTAGTTCAATTCTATAATCTTTTTCAAAAATCAAACTGAATTTCTATTTGATTTAAAAAATAGAAATTATAACAAAAAGATTTTAAAATCAAATTTCATCATGTTGAGAATTTCAACCACTTTGAAGCAATCACTTTTCCAAAAATCAGAATTTATTTCTACATATACATTTTTTATTTTATTTCACAGACTAGGATTCATAGTTTTCTATTAATTGTCAGAATTGCAATATTTACACATGACTTATGTAACATCCGCAAACCGAAATCCTAGTTTAGGGATTGTATCGGTCGATGCATAGCCGGTTTAGTGCGGACGAGTTTAAGTTAAACGCTGCGTTTTGGGTTAGGGGAAACCCTTAATTCGTGTTTTTGTCTCATTCGGCGAGTTTAGCCGTTTTTGAGAGAAAAAAAGAGAGAAAAGTGTTCTTGAGCGTTTTTGAAATTTTGGGAGATTGGAAGCTGTTCCTGTAAAGATCTGTAGCTGGGATCGTTGTAGGAGCTTCTTGAAAGTGTTTTTTTGTTTGTTCAAGGTTCAGAATCGTCTTGGGCAAAGGTAAGTGCATGACCATTGAAACGACCTGACCCGTTTTTTTTTTAAATAATAAATAATAGATAATAATAATAATAATAAACTACAACTAGTGGTCCCATACCCATTAGCCACCTAACCACAAGCAAAACCAACAGCGGAAATAACGGATACCAATATCCAAACAATAATCCAATAACTAATAACCAATAATCAAATATAACAATACTCCAATATCAAACAACAGGAAACAAAGAACCATCAACCTAGCAAGTTCTAAAGACCCAACTCTAGCAACCTAGCAATGCCAGACAAAATCCAATCGAGTCCCTAGAACATCCTCCTCTTCATTGCCTTGATTCCACGATCACACTTTGCCTTTACCTGGATCACAAACACAAATTGCAATGCATGAGTATTTTATAAACACTCAGTAAGGCAATCCTCCCATCTACTGGGCTATAAACACAAGCAATAGAGATACTCTAACCATCAATCAACAATCAACAAACAAACTAGGCTCTGCATCAACCGACACAAAGCTTGCATCGACCGACACCAACATGGACAAGCATCGACCGACACAAGGTATGCATTGGTCGACACAAGGTTCACTTGCGTCGACCGATGCTTCCACTTGCATCGATTGACGCATGCTCGATAATACGCGGAAACCCTAGTTGCATCGACCGACGCCTCCACATGGCATCGACCGATGCTCCTAGGTCAAGCCGCGATGTCCTCGCACTGCATCGACCGACGCACATAGTGCATCGACCAACGCACATGCCGAGCATCGTTTTTCCCCGAAGCTTCTCGCCGGATCTCCGTTCCTGCAAACATAAGAATCGATCCCAAACCACAAGAAAGCTTCCTAACGCCTCATACAACATTCTAACAAGCCTAACAACACATAAACAAACAGATCAAAAAATCTCCAGCTTAGATAAGCCATGCTCATGCACTTACCTTTGCCAATAAGTTTCTGAACCTTAAACAATCAAGAACACGCTCCTAGGAAGCTCCTACAACGATCCCAGCTAGAGACATCACCTAGAACGCTCAAGAACACTCAAGAACACCTTTTCTCCCTTCTTTTCTCTCAAAAACGGCTGAACTCGTCGAATGAGACAAAAACACGACGTAAGGGTTTTCCGTAACCCAAAACGCAGAGTTTTACTTAAACTCGTCCGCAGAAAACAATCTTGCATCGACCGTTGCACATAGTGCATCGACCGATGCAATCCTTAAACCAGGATTTCGGTTCGCGAATATTACAATTCTCCCCCACCAATTTAGATTTGTCCTCGAATCTCGAACAATACTCAGCCAAGGACTCTTGTGCTACCGTCTTCACGGCCCGCACTTCTCCGACTGATCTATAGAAGGTCACCTCTAGGTGATAGACTCACACTTCAAGCATTATTTGCTCTCGACTTTTGGACTTTCCTTTCCTCATAGGCTTAAACCTTGAGTTTTTATTGGCTCCTAATTCGGGAAACTTTCCTCCAAAACCCCGCCTCACGGAAACTTTGTACCCCGAGCACCACCTCATCTTGTTACTTAGTCGCACAACCAACCACCCCAAGCGACCAAGTAAACAAGAGAGATGGGCTGGAATACTCCATTCCCGCTCCAGCCACGGATTACAGATGGGACCAGGCTAGACAAGCTCAAGTCGCGGCTTGCTTCTCATACCACTTCTTAAACCTTGCCTTCATCCTCGCCTCAGGCTCCCAAGTCTGCTCCTCAACACCATCACAGTCCCAAAGGACTCTCATCAAAGGAATCTTCTTCTTCCGAAATTCCTTGATCCTCCTCTCGAGAACCCTCACTGGTCTCGCCTCCAAAGTCATGTTAGGCTGAAGATCCTCAGGAATCTTAGCTAACAACTGATCATCCTCACAGAGACACTTCCTCAACATAGAAACATGGAAAACCTTATGGAATGCACGCATAACCTCAGGTAACTCCAGTCTATAAGCCACTGGTCCAACACGCTCAATCACTCTAAACGGACCCATATACCTCGGACTCAACTTAGTCTCAGTCAATGACCTGTTCGGACCCTGCAACATGGCCATCTTGAGGTATACTCTATCTCCAACCTGAAACTCAAGATCTCTCCTCCTCCTATCGGCATAACTCCTCTGCCGATCCTGAGCTTCCTTCATGTTCAGCTTGAGAACCCAAATCTTCTCCGAGTCTCCTGAACAAAATCTGCCCCGTACATGCTCCTCTCCCCCACCTTAGTCCAGCATAACGATGTACGACACGGCCTCCCATACAAAGCCTCGTAAGGAGCAATGCCAATACTCGCCTAGTAACTATTGTTATAAGCAAAATCTACCAAGCTCAAATGATCTGCCCAATGGCCACTCCAATCCAATACACACATCCTCAACAAATCATCCAACGTCTGGATCGTCCTCTCTGACTGTCCATCTTTGCCTGAAATGCACTCCAGAACACCGAAGTGAACTTGGAATCCCTATCAGACACATTGCTTGCCGGCACCCCATGCAACCTGACTATCTCCTTCACATACTTCTTAGCCAAGACCGCTGCTCCATCAGTCTTTTTAATGGCCAGAAAATGTGCCGACTAAGTCAACCGGTCCACAATGACCCAAATAGCATCAAACATCCTGGACACTGGCAACCCAACAACGAAGTCCACAGTAATCATATCCCACTTCCACTCTGAAATGGGAAGGCTCTTCAGCAAACCACCTGTTACCTGATGCCCAACCTTCACTAGCTGACACACATCGCACCTCGCAGCCCAACTAGCCACGTCCTTCTTCATCCCGACCCAGTGATAGTACCTCTTGAGATCTTGGTACATCTTAGTCGCTCCTGGATGAATAAAGAACATGCTAGCATGAGCCTCTCTCAGAATTTCCTGCCTCAACTCCTCATTCTTGGGCACACAGATCCGCCCATGCACCAGAATAGTACCATTAGCCGATCAGAATCAACATCCTTTGAGGCATTCACCAGCCCCAAATCTTTCTCATGTGCCAACCGCACTCTGCTTAACATATCTGCTCTATCAGCTGCAACCAAACCCAACAGCTCCTGAGAAACCACACACAAGCTCAACGCACTGATCTCCCCCACCAGAGACTCCATATCCTGCTCCTGAGCCGAAACCGCCCGCTTCCAACTCGAGGCATCTACAACCAAGTTAGCCTTACCAGGATGGTAGGCTATCTCCAGATCATAATCCGTCACCAGCTCCATCCACCGCCTCTGCCTCAAATTCAGCTCGGGCTAAGTGAATATATACTTCAGGCTCATATGATCTGTAAATACATGTACCTTTGCACCATAAAGATAAGATCTCCAAATCTTCAGGGCAAAAACTACAGCACCCATCTCCAAGTCATGAGTAGGATAGTTGTCCTCATGCTTCCGCAATTGCCGCGAAACATAGGCAATCACCTTTCCATGTTGCATCAACACACACACCAAACCAACTCTGGATGCATCTGTATACACCACATAGGGTTCCCCCTGCTCAGGCAAAGCCAACACCGGAGCAGTAGTAAACATCTCCTTCAGGCTTGCAAAGCCCTCCTCGCAATCCTATGACCAGACAAAAGGAACATCCTTCACGCTGCCAGAAACTACACTTTCTAAACTTAGCGAACAACCTCTGCTCACGCAGCTTCTCCAGAACTACTCTCAAATGCACTGCATGCTCTTCAGGACTCTTAAAATAAACCAGGATGTCGTCGATGAAAATGATGACAGACACGTCTAGAAACTCCTGAAACACGCTGTTCATCAATCTCATAAACGCGGCTCGTGCGTTAGTCAACCCAAAAGGCATCACCACAAACTCATAATGCCCATACCTCGTCTTGAATGCAGTCTTTCTCACATCTGCCTCATCTATTGGTATGATGATAACCCGACGCCAGATCTACCTTGGAGAACCAAGTAGCACCCTTCTACTAATCTAACAACTCATCGATCCTGGGAAGAGGGTACTTGTTCTTCATAGTGACCCGGTTCAAACCCCTGTAATCAATACACAACCGGAAACTCCCATCCTTCTTCTTGACAAACAACACCGGTGCTTCCCACGGTGATACACTAGGACGGATGAATCCCTTACTCAACAAATCCTCTAGCTGCTTCTTCAGCTCTGCCATCTCTGCTGGAGCCATTCTGTAAGGAGCCTTGGATAACGGCATCGTTCCTGGTTCCAGTTCAATCAAAAAAGGATCAGACCGAGATGGTGGTAACCCCTGCAACGACTGGAACACATCCTCAAACTCCTCTACAACCGGAATACCGCTAACCGTAGACTTCCACACTGACTCTAGCATAGATATAGTAACCAAATAAGCCTCACGGCCCTTATCGATCATCTTCCCAGCCTGAATGGCCGAGATCACGAGACTCCCCGAAGTCGGTCTAATCCCCTGAAAAACCAACTTCCCTCCTGAGCGCTCAAACTCCACTCTACCCCGATGACAATCCAGATGAACCATATGCCGAAGCAACCAGTCCATCCCCAAGATAACGTCATACAGCTCCACATGGCTGATAAGAAAATCCGCTGGCCAAGACTCTCCCGTGATCTAAATATCGATACCCCTCGCTCTACCAATGACCCTCAGAAACTTGCCTCCAGCAACTCTGACAACTCTTGCATGCTCTCCAGGATATCCCACGATACATGCACTCTCTGCATACTCCAGGGTAATGAAGCTATGAGTGGCTCCAGAGTCAAACATAACATGGGACTTAAACCCTCCCACCAACAAGATCCCTACACAAACCTCATGTGTTGAGACCCTAACATTTTATCACAGGACAACATAAAATCTGAACTTACTAAGAATTCACAAAGACAAAGTACCAGAAATTATACATGTGATTGCTCCGGTACTGGTTCCACCAGTATCTACAGTTGTGTAAACCCGTGGCGCCTGCTCATTCTGTGCCACCTGCTGCCCTCCTGGCTGCACCTGCTGCAACGCTGCCACTGCTACCGGTTGCAACTTGGGACAATAGGGCCTAATGTGCCCTGGCACCCTGCAATGATAGCACACACGATCTGCTGCCGTCGGAGCACTCCTCTTGGGACAGCTAGCAACCTTGTGATTGTTGCCCCCACACCCGAAGCAACTCGGACCACCCGGCCTCTGAGTAGCCTCCCATCTCCTCTTGGTTCACTGCGCAGACTTGCCGCCCCTGCTAGAACCTCCCTGATGCTGAGCCTTGCTAGGCTGGACTGTTGAGTTAGCCGCCACTGACTGTGCCAGGATATCCTCCTCAATCCCTGCTGCAGTCTCAACCAGCTCCGCACGCGTAGCATAACTCCGCCCTCTACAGTGAACCCTCAAATCGTCACGTAGGGCCCTCAAAAACCTCCTGATCTGAGCCTCCTCATATTCCGTATCCCGACCCCCATACCTCATAAGTCGACTAAACTCCAAGTCAAGCTCCCGCACTGACCGAGTTCCCTGAGCTAGCTGAAGGAACTGCACCTCCAACCTATCTAGTGCCTCTTTAGGGAAATACTTGCGGTTGAACTCCAAGACGAAGTCAGCCCAAGACATCTCCCTCTGCACTCTCCTGGCTGCCATAGAACTCCACCACAACTGAGCATCTCCAGTCAAATGATGGACCCCAATGTCCACCCAAAACTCCTCAGGACATCTCAGAGTATGGAAGTTACGTTCCACACTCGTCCTCCACGCCTCCACAGTGGTAGGATCTGTACCTCCCGAAAACCGCTCGGTACGAATACGACCCATCTCTGTCAGCATGCTGATATAACGAGAATGGACCCCCACATCCGCAGCCACTGGCTGCCGCTCCTCCGCCACTACTGGTGGCACCACCTGAGCCTGAGCCGGTGCCACCGCGGGCAACCGCTCTAACAACTGTGCTAACAAGCCCTCAAGATCAACATAAGGGACTCTAACCGCTAGGATTCCCACATCCGGAACCCTAGCATCACCGGCCACTGGAGCATCAACACCGCCCCTTTCGGCCACACACAAAGAATCCCCCTGGACATCCTGCGACTCGCCAACACCCTCAGCTGTCACACTCTGGTCCTCCATATCACTAACCACTGGGACTCTGCCCCTACCACGACCACGTTCGCGTCCACGTCCACGACCACGACCACGACCAGCAACAGCATCCTCTCTAACCATTTGCACTACCATGAACAGAAGGCTAAGCACGCAATTATACATAACACGAAACATATACTCACTGTGGAATCACACTGTAGGCTCGAAGAGGATGTTCTAGGACTCCATGCAACACACAATTGACTAACTCACATAATCAATCAAGACATGTAAATCCCAAACATCACAACAGAAACCTAGTGAACCCAAACCTTAAACCATAAGGGCTCTGATACCAAACTGAAACGACCTGACCCGTTTTTTTTTAAATAATAAATAATAGATAATAATAATAATAATAATAAACTACAACTAGTGGTCCCATATCCACTAGCCACCTAACCACAAGCACAACCAACAGCGGAAATAACAGATACCAATATCCAAACAAGAATCCAATAACTAATAACCAATAATCAAATGTAACAATACTCCAATATCAAACAACAGGAAACAAGGAACCATCAACCTAGCAAGTTCTAAAGACCCAACTCTAGCAACCTAACAATGCCAGACAACATCCAATCGAGTCCCTAGAACATCCTCCTCTTCATTGCCTTGATTCCACGATCACACTTTGCCTTTACCTGCATCACAAACACAAATTGCAATGCATGAGTATTTTATAAACACTCAGTAAGGCAATCCTCCCATCTACTGGGCTATACACACAAGTAATAGAGATACTCTAACCATCAAGCAACAATCAAAAAACAAACCAGGCTCTNCCACAAGCACAACCAACAGCGGAAATAACAGATACCAATATCCAAACAAGAATCCAATAACTAATAACCAATAATCAAATGTAACAATACTCCAATATCAAACAACAGGAAACAAGGAACCATCAACCTAGCAAGTTCTAATGACCCAACTCTAGCAACCTAGCAATGCCAGACAACATCCAATCGAGTCCCTAGAACATCCTCCTCTTCATTGCCTTGATTCCACGATCACACTTTGCCTTTACCTGCATCACAAACACAAATTGCAATGCATGAGTATTTTATAAACACTCAGTAAGGCAATCCTCCCATCTACTGGGCTATACACACAAGTAATAGAGATACTCTAACCATCAAGCAACAATCAAAAAACAAACCAGGCTCTGCATCGACCGACACCAACAGGGACAAGCATCGACCGACACAAGGTATGCATCAGTCGACACAAGGTTCACTTGCTCGACCGATGCTTCCACTTGCATCGATCGACGCATACTCGACAATACGCGGAAACCCTAGTTGCATCGATCGACGCCTCCACATGGCATCGACCGATGCTCCTTGGTCAAGTCGCGCCGTCCCTGCACTGCATCGACCGACGCACATGCCGAGCATCGTTTTTCCCCGAAACTTCTCGTCGGATCTCCGTTCCTGCAAACACAAGAATCGATCCCAAGCCACAAGAAAGCTTCCTAACGCTTCATACAACATTCTAACAAGCCTAACAACACATAAACAAACAGATAAGAGAATCTCCAGCTTAGATAAGCCATGGTCATGCACTTACCTTTGCCAAGAAGTTTCTTAACCTTAAACAATCAAGAACACGCTCCTAGGAAGCTCCTACAACGATCCCAGCTACATATCTCTACAGGAAACACCTCCAAACACCAGAAATCACTAACAACGCTCAAGAACACTTTTTGTCCCTTCTTTTCTCTCAAAAACGGCTGAACTCGTCGAATGAGACAAAAACACGACTTAAGAGTTTTCCCTAACCCAAAACGCAGCGTTTAACTTAAACTTGTCCGCAGAAAACAACCTTGCATCGACTGATGCACATAATGCATCGACCGATGCAATCCTTAAACTGGGATTTCGGTTCGCGGATATTACAATCATGGCTTATCTAAGCTGGAGATCTCTCTGATCTGCTTGATATATGTTGTTTGGCTTGTCAGATTGTTATTTGGAACGTTAGGAAGCTTTCTTGTGTCTTGGGATCGAGTTTTGTGGTTGTAGGAACGAAGATCCGACGAGAAGCTTTGGGGAAAAACGATGCTCGGCAGTGCATTGGTCGATGCAAGTGCGAGGACGGCGCGTAAAACTTTAAGGTTTTCGTGTTACGTCGAGCATGCGTCGGTCGATGCATATCTTGCGTCGGTCGATCCAACCCCAACTGGTGTTGGTCGATGCATGTGTGGTGTCGGTCGATGCAAAGTCCTGGTTTGTTATTGTTGATTGTTGATTGTTGGTTGATGGTTAGAGATGTCTCTATTGCTTGTGTGTATAGCCCAGTAGATGGGAGGATTGCCTTACTGAGTGTTTATAAAATACTCATGCATTGCAATTTGTGTTTGTGGTGCAAATAAAGGCAAAGTGTGATCGTGGAATCAAGGCAATGAAGAGGAGGATATTCTAGGGACTCGATTGGTTGTTGTCTTGCATTGCTAGATTGCTAAACTTGGGTCATTAGAAACATTGCTAGGTTGCCGGTTTTATGTTTCCTGATGTTTGGTATTTGGATATTGTTTATGATATATTATTGGTTAGTTATTGGATATTGGTATTGGTTATTTCCGTTGTTGGTTGTGATTGTGGTTAGGTGGCTAGTGGGTATGGAACCACTAGTTGTAGTTTATTTATTATTTACTATTTACTATTTACTAATTTTAAAAAAAAACGGGTCGGGTCATTTGAGTTTGGTATGAGAGCCCTTACGGTTCTAGGTTTGGGTTCACTAGATTTTTGTTGTTGATGTTGGGATTGCATGCTTTGATTGATTATGTGCGTTAGTCAATTGTGTGTGGCATGAAGTCCTAGAACATCCTCTTCGAGCCTAGAGTGTGCTTCCAAGGTGAGTTGTGGTTTTTGTGTTTTTGTATTTTGTTAAGATTGCTTGTTAGCCTCTGTTTTTGTAAGTGCAGTGGCTAAAGGTGTTTGAGTTTTTAGTCGTGGACGGGGACGTGGTCGTGGTCATGGTCGGGCTGGTCCTAAGGCTAGCGAGTGTATGGTCCAGAGTTCCACGAGGAGGTACGTCAGAGGGTCGCAAGCGTATCAGGAGGGACCAAAGGGGGTTAGCCGGTGAGCGTGCCGGGAACCCAGGTGTGGGGTTGCAGCAGGTAGAGCCCAGGGTCGAGATGATCGCTTGGTGGATCTGTTGACGTACTGTTGGAGCGGTTACAAAGAGGGGTACCAGTGCATGCTCCAGTTATACCGCATGTTTCGGGGTGCAGCCGAGGGCTGCGGATGTTGAGGACTTTCCATCTTATGTTAGGAGGATGATGCAGTGGTAGATGACTGGTGCAAGTGATAACTCTCTAATTTACATGTTTTAAGTATCCTTTTTTGCCCATATTCTGCATTGTTTATACCCTTAACTTAGCATTCGTAGGTCATTAACTGTAGGATTTCACTTTTAGGCCATTTAGGGTGTTGCATTCTTGCATTTGCATACTTTGGATGAAAACAAGTGCTTTAGAGCCTAAAATGGAGAAAAACAAGGACAAATCCGAACGTGTACCCGATGCAGCCATCGAGCTGGAAGAACAGTCTGAACCCCAACACGATCGAGTAGGATCCGAGAGCAGGAAGAACAACCCAAAGATCTACCCGAGGATTAACCCGACCTCATCTTTGTGCACCCCATCGTGTAGGTAAAATGGATTCATTTCCTTGCAAACGAGCACGCCGCAAACCCTCAAACCAGAGAGCGAGAGCTTCTGTGAGAGAACTGAGTGACTCAAAACACTTTTAACTTTTTGTTAGGATTTTTTTATATATCTTTTTGTCATTTCTTTAGATCTCTACTTGTACTCTTTATCGTCTACTCTATCTTTTAATACAATGTAATTTTCGTTCATATATGCTTTTATGTTTCTTGCAATGATTTCCAAGTAGTGTAGTAAAGTTTCTAGGGATGGGATAGATGATTTTGTGTTCTTGATCCGTTAGGATGTCTTAGTTTGATTGAATATGTTTTATAGATTCCCTTCTAGGTTGGTGTTCTTAATGCTGTCAACAAACCGAGAGGGTGAGATTAGATCTAAGGTGTTTTACCACCAAGAGGTGTAGATGAAATGCTTGAATCAACCAATGCTAGATATTCACTCACTTAGCCTAAGAGATTAGATGAGTAAGGGGTTTATTGACAATAATGAATCGGTTCTTAGTGCATGCTTGATCATGTTTCTCCAACGTGAGTTGGGTAGGGGAGTGATCAAGGTTGATTGTTTCTATCACGAGAGTGTTTTAACAAGATATTAGAGATTCATTGTCTAGGGAATATTTGCTTGAGGCATGTAAGACATCCGTATTGGTTAGGAACACTTAGGATTTAATTACCCCATCCTTAGAAGCTTTCGTATTTTAATTGCTTACATTTTATTCATCACTCGATCCCTTACCCGAACAGGTACACGATCACCTTCTTCGAGTAACCCCTCGAGTTGTTCATACCTTCTTTGCTTACTCGATCACTCCACCCGACTCACGTTGTTCATACCTTCTTTGCTTGCATCGAGTGCTTAGGTCGTGTGGTTCTTTGTTTATATTCTTTTCTTTTATTATTTTAGGATTGTTAGAAAAAACCCCATTATTGCTTGGCTTGACTTGCATTGTTCTGATTGCATCCTTCCTGCTAGCATAAACAACCATTTGGATTGATAACCCTTTGTACTACAACTGCATAGGGAATTGATACCCTGGGTGGAAAAGCATGTTATCAATTTGGCGCCGTTGCCATTTGGTTTAATTTAATTTCGCTACGTTTAGGATTTTAGCATTTGCTTGGTCAAGTTCTCTTATCTACATTGGTTCGGAATCTGACTTGTTTGCTTTCGTTTTGCATTTCAGGTACAAACCCGAGCACCCACCCAACCCGTCACTTGATCACCTGGATCGAGTTAACCCTCATGTACACACTTGGTCACCTACTTGTGCATGCAAACACGATCCAAGATAACCAAAACCTAAGTCCATTCATCGACAACATCGACAACATCGACAGACCACTGTTACTCCACCAATAACAAGTTCGACAACCGCAACCAACAACAATTGAGGAGACAATAAATGATCAAAACGGTCCACCAGCTCCTCAAGCACGGACCTACATCGGAGCAGGAGATGCTCCATCTACTCACACTCAAAGGAATGGCATTGTGCCATCTACTGTCCAGAACAACAACTTTGAGATCAAGAGTAGTCTCATCCAGATGATACAGAGCAACAAGTTTCATGGATTGCCAATGGAGGGCCCATTAGACCATCTGGATGAGTTTGATAGGCTCTGTAGCCTCACAAAGATAAATGAAGTTAGTGAGGATGGATTCAAACTAAGGCTTTTCCCATTTTCCTTCGGAGACAAAGCGCATCTCTGGGATAAATCACTCCCCAAGGAGTCCATCACCACTTGGGAAGCGTGGAAGAAGGCGTTTCTGGTCAAATTCTTCTCCAACTCCAGAACCGCAAGGCTGCAAAATGACATTTCCAGCTTTGTTCATAAGAACAATGAAACGTTCAATGAAGCTTGGGAACGTTTCAAGGGATACACTACCATGTGCCCTCATCATGGCTTCAGCAAGGCTTCATTGCTAAGTACACTTTACAGAGGAGTGGTCCCCAAGATACGGATGTTGCTGGACACCGCAAGCAATGGTAACTTCCTCAACAAGGATGTTGATGAAGGTTGGGTCCTAGTGGAGAACTTGGCTCAATCTGACGGGCTTTATAATGAGGAATATGATCGTACTGTGCGATCTACAGGAGAGGAAGATATCAAGTACAAGAGGGACATGAAAGCCCTCAATGACAAGCTCGATAAACTACTCAGCCAGCAGCAACATGTTCATGCAATCTCAGAGGAAGAGCAGTTTTTACAACAAGATGGGGAGAATTTTCAAATAGAGGATGTGAACTACATAAACCTTCAAGGAGGTTACAACAAAGGGTACAACAACTACAAGCCGAATCCGAATCTTTCTTACCGTAATCCGAATGTTGCCAATCCTCAAGACCAAACCTACCCATCAGAAGTTCAAGGGAACCAGGTCCAACAGAAGCCTTTTGTTCAATACAATCAAGGTTATGCCCCAAAGCAGCAGTATTCTGGTCACTACCAGCATCCTATTGCGCCACCTGGATTCCAACAACAACAAGGCCCGCCGAACCAATCCCAATAAGCGGACCTACGCGGCCTAATTCAGCAGATGATTCAAAATCAAGCCTCGGTTGCTATGGATAACGCAAAACAGTTTGCGGAGATGAGCAACAAGATCGATTCTGGATACAACGACTTGACTGCTAAGTATGACTCGCTCAACACCAAGCTGAGATACCTCAAGGGCCACCACAACAACCAACCACCTCCAAAGATCAACCAGCTTCCAGGTAAAGCTGTTCAGAACCCAAAGGCCTATGCAACCGTCCAAGCCATCTTTCTTGATGATGACTTTGAGGACTACCTCACTGAGGGCAGTGATGTTCAAGATGGGGAGGCTACAGATCATTATCGGATGAATGAGTATCAGTACTACATATCCGATTACGAACCCGAGCCTTTACCCGAGGAGACTGATCGAGTTGATGATCGAGCACTAGTTAGAGAATCACAAATCGAAGAACCACCCGAGGCAGAACCCGATGATGGTGATCGGATGATACATCGAGTAGATGTTCAGATGACAGATCAATCTCAACTGCCTGTTGCAGCAGAAGGGGAACTAGAGGAAAGGTTCAATGCTGCCCTTGACGTCCAACTGGAGGCGCTTACAGAGCGTATGGCCAAGCGAAAAGCTCCACCTCTTAAGCTCTTACCACCACACAAACTTCAAGAGGAAATCTCCAAGGAGGCAGTTCAGCTGGAGATTGAGGTTAAGGAACCTGTCAAGGAGATTGGGTATGAGATTCTCAGGAGTGGAGTGTGTTTAGACCCTGAGCTGCGAATCGAGGAACAATTGGAATATCCTGGCTCTTTTACTCTACCATGTTCGATAGGACTTCGGATTTTCAAAAATTGCTTGTGCGATCTAGGAGCCTCAGTCAACATCATGTCACTGTTAGTTGCCAACAAGATGGGTTTCACCAGTTTTAAACCAAGTAGTCTGTATTTGTTTCTAGCTGATAGAACAATCAGACATCCGATTGGGATTCTGGAAAATTTACCTCTCAGGATAGGAAGAGTGGAAGTCCCTAATGATTTTATGATCCTTGACATGGATAAGGAATCAGATGATCCACTGATCCTAGGGAGACCATTCTTGGCAACAGTAGGTGTAGTGATTGAGGTGAAATAAGGCAAGATCAGAGTTGAGCATGGAGAGCACTTCAAGATGGAATTTGATGTCAAGAAAGGGATTAAAAAGCCAACCATTGATGGTCAAGCTTTTTCCACGAAGACAAAGCAGAGAAAAGTCAAGCATCTTGACGAAGTCAACACTACATTTGCTGTGGAACCTGGACAAAACTTGGAGAATCAATTGGATCAGCCTGCTACAGTGGAGAGGATTCCAGAACCTCTCCCTCCTGAATCCCATGCTTAAAGAGCATGAAGAGTCAAGCTTAGTGATTTAAAACAAGCTCATTCGGGAGGAAGTCCCAAAGGTATCCTTATTTTTATTTTTCTTTTTTCTTTTTTTCTTAAGTTTTATCTATTTATTTTACGTGATTTTCTATTTTTGCATAATAATTTATTAAAAAAAAAAAAGGAAAAGTGAAAAAGGAAAAGTGAAAAAGGAAAAATTGAGAAACCCGAGGGTCAACCTGACACCGTAGTCGACGCGCCTGATCGTGTCTATAGTCTGGTGGCGAGTGGAGTCCGAATTCCACAAACCAAGCCCACTCTCGGTGAAGCCCAAGTTGCTAACCCTACTCTATTTAAGGGATTCGAACCCTTCTCCCTCAGCAGCACAAACTGATAAGTCTCTCAACCCTAAAGGCTATTTGTTTTCCTACTTTCTTTTCTCTCTCAAACTCGAGTGATCTTTGATTTTTTGGGAACTAACCCTATTAATCTCGAAGTCTAGTTTTTCTTATCTCTCAAGAATTCAACAATGGAACCAAACATGAGAACCTACCAAAGGAAGGGAAGAAGATCAACCTCCGCCGCTGCTACAACCGGAAGTGATGTCATCGAACCTCGAGAATCCCAAGGAAGAGGAGATGTTCCGCATTCCCAACCGTTGGCTGTACATTTTGCTTCTCCAACCCGATCCATCACCCGATCCGGTGCTTGAGCAAACAATCGTGTGGACCACCGAGTCCGCTCACCAAGTCCGATGGCGAGTGCTGTTCGCCGATCTCCTCGACGTAGGGACCTGTCTACGTCCAAGAGAACTGTTACCAACCCCATGGAGGTTGATTCTTATGCTGGTGGAGGAGAGCCATAGGAGATCTAAACGTCACGGTTAAGGAGCAGGGCCGCGGTTGCAAGAGGAAAAAGACCAGCTTCTGAGAAGGCTGAGAAAGTGGCTGAGAGGGCAGCTGAGGAAGAGGATCGAGACAAAGAAGAGGAACAGAGAGAACGCACACGCCAAGCCTCGAGGAGATTGAAGAAGAAGAAGGTGGAGACTCCGGCCAAGCTCTTCAAGGTTTTCTGCAAGATGAGTTTTGTTGGTACCCGCTACCCTCACCGAGAAATGATAAAGCAGTTGAGAATTGTAAGAGATGTCGAGTTCCTGTTTGACATGTGCCACTTGGGCAATATGATGCGAGCCAACCTTGAAGCTTATGAGGAGGAGACGGTCCACTTCCTCTCAACACTAAGGTTGCACTACTTTGAGGACCACCCGACCCTACTACCCGATGGGGGGATCGGGTTCATCACATTCTCCGTGAGAAACAAGGAGTACCGGCTTACTTTCAAGGAGATGGAGAAGTTGTATGGTTTCAAGGCTGGGAGTGGAGAAAACAAGGAGGTGAGAAAGGAGGAGATGAAGTCCCTATGGCTGACAATAGGATACAAGCTCCCCTACAAGTCCACAAGCTCCAAATCCGCTCAAAGAAGGGGCCATGTTTTGAGGTATTTTCACAAGTCCCTCGCCTGCACTCTTTTTGCTAGAAAGGAGACTGGGAATGTGAATGATCATGAGCTCCAGCTGCTAGACATGGCTTTGTGTGGAGTTCTAGACAATTCTAGGGATGGTACACCGCTAGTAGGAGATGCTGCGGATAATAGTATAGTCTTTGTTCTGCTCGATCAATTCCTCTACCTCAAGTCATGAGCTATGAAGAGAAGAGAAGGAGGCGGAGAGATCTCAATTGGTGGACTGGTTACGCCAATTTTGGTGGCCTGAGATGTACCTTTGAAGGGAGTGGTACACGATCCGAGATGGCTGGACATTGACTACCTAACGCTAGCAAGGTATTTGGCTTATGAGAAGCCAAACGACATGCTACTCTTCAAGTTCGTCCATCCAACCGCCGGAGCCACCCAAATGATCCTGTCCAATGTAATGTGCACTAAGGTCCAGCTGGGGGACAATATCGACTTTGCACCACCTTTGGAGGAGCTGTATAATCCGGAGGTGGAATCAGTAGCTGAAGAGAGAGAAGCAACCAGGCAAGGACAGGGAGACAGCTCTGAAGATTATGACTTTGAGGAGTATGTTTGCTCTCAAAAGCAACCCGTTGGAGTGCGGGAAGCCCACAAGAGGATCGGATGGCTGAAGAGGATGAACAAGTTTTTGGTGAGGAAGGTGAAGGATCTTACCGGTTCAGTGAAGATGATGGGAGGTCAAATCAAGGAGCTGCAAGACAAGGCAAGTTGTGCCTCAGTTCCTACCTCGGCATACGCACCAACATGGATGGGGAGAAGCGGACCGCTAGGAGGAATTCGAGGACTAACATCTCCAGAACCTCACAGAGCATCATCCTACGAGCCCCAAACTGAGGAGGATGTCACAAGACCCGGAATATCACGGAGAAGCCATTCAGACGCCTATCCAATGCCTAACCCGATGGGATACACGATGCCCTACCTGATGCAACCATCTAGCACGCAATCGGGTGATTACTCAGGACTTTTCCCTCCGCCTTAGCAGATGCCGTACTCGATGCCATATTCGATGCATCCTGCGAGTGGCTATACGGGTGATCCCTCTGGGCCTCTTCCACCATATCCATCATATTTCCCGATGACCTACGCGATACCCCCCACGATCAATCCCTCGGATGCTGGTCCGAGCAAGTCGTCCGTGCATATCTCCGAGCTCTCTGACGAGCAAATACCAGCACCTGCTGAAGCCGGAGACGACCCTGGCTACACGTTGGCGAATATGGAGGCTGCTACAACCTCTTTCTTCACCAACCCATGAGGTACCAAATTCATCCACCCTTTGTAAATAACATTGCATTTAGTTTTATTTCATTTTGTGTGATTCTTGGATTCTTTTTCAGACTTTTATTTACACAGAGACTATGTAATTTAAGTTTGGGGGAGGGTCCTAGAATGTATATAACATTGTGTTTTATTTTCTTATTTTCTTATTTCAAAATTTTTGCATGCTAGTTTTATTCATTCGAGTCTGCATTTATGTGCATTGAAAAAACCCAATTTTTTTGAAAAATTAAAATATATAAAAAAATAGTGTCCTAGAAAGAAAAAAAAGAAAAAATATATTTATACATATTAGGAGTTTAGCAAAAAAAAAAAGAGCTAGATGTTTAAAGTTTAGATCTTAGGGATTACAAAAAAAAAAGAGTTAAAAATCAAGGTTGTGGGTAGTTTAATTCTAGGGGGTTTAAAAAAAAAAAAAAAAAAAGAGAAAATGAATGAGAAAATGGTAGATTATAAAGAGTTAAACTTTGTATGCCCAAATTGTTCTCAATCTTAGATAGTTTTCACAACTGCCTAGCATTCCTTAGTGTGAGAGAAAACCACCCAAAGAATTTGTTTGAAACCACCTTACCAAAAAAGCTTTACCCTTGAAACCGATTGAGCTTGATTCACATCCCATTTGCAAGAATTCGCCAAACACTTGATTGAATGTGAAAGAGATGTTCTTTGGACTTGCAAGTCTTTACTTTTAATTGGAGGTTGAACTAGATCGATGCATGGTAACAAGCATAGAAAAATATTTGTAAGTATGTCGATTGATCTTAGCACCATTAAACTATCTTTAAAGACTATAGCTTGAATCCTTCGCTTAGATCCAAAGGTTATGAGTCCTATTTTAGAACGGCACCCCCTTACTTCCTTGCTAGAGGACTAGCAAGATTTAAGTTTGGGAGTCTGATAACTCTCTAATTTACATGTTTTAAGTATCTTTTTTGTCCATATTCTGCATTGTTTATACTCTTAACTTAGCATTCTTAGGTCATTAACTGTAGGATTTCACTTTTAGGCCATTTAGGGTGTTGCATTCTTGCATTTGCATACTTTCGATGAAAGCAGGTGCTTTAGAGCCTAAAATGGAGAAAAACAAGGACAAATCCGAACGTTTACCCGAAGGAGCCATCGAGCTAGAAGAACAGTCCGAACCCCAACACGATCGAGGAGGATCCAAGATTTGGAAGAACGACCCGAAGATCTACCTGAGGATTAACCCGACCTCATCTTCGTGCACCCCATCGAGTAGACCCTCGGGCAGGACTGGGAAGCTAGGTCAAAGGGGTTTCCATATATAAACCCCTCCTCTTCTACCTTGCAAACGAGCACGCCGCAGACCCTCAAACTAGAGAGCGAGAGCTTCTGTGAGAGAACTGAGCGACTCAAAACACGTTTCACTTTTTGTTAGGATTTTTTATATATCTTTTTGTCATTTCTTTAGATCTCTACTTTGTACTCTTTATCCTATACTCTATCTTTTAATACAATGAAATTTTCTTTCATATATGCTTTTATGTTTCTTGCAATGATTTCCGAGTAGTGTAGTAAAGTTTCTAGGGATGAGATAGATGATTTTGTGTTCTTGATCGGTTAGGATGTCTTAGTTTGATTGAATATGCTTTAAAGATTCCCTTCTAGGTTGGTGTTCTTAATGCTGTCAACAAACCGAGAGGGTGATGTTAGATCTAAGGTGTTTTACCATCGAGAGGTGTAGATGAAATGCTTGAATCAACCAATGCTAGAGATTTACTCACTTAGCCTAAGAGATTATATGAGTAAGGGGTTTATTGACAATAATGAATCGGTTCTTATTGTCTGCTTGGTCATGTTTCTCCGACGAGAGCTGGGTAGGGGAGTGATCAAGCTTGATTGTTTCTATCACGAGAGTGTTTTAACAAGATATTAGAGATTCATTGTCTAGGGAATATTTGCTTGAGGCATGTAAGACATCCGTATTGGTCAGGAACACTTAGGATTCGATTACCCCATCCTTAGAAGCTTTCATATTTTAATTGCTTGCATTTTTATTCATCACTTGATCCCTTACCCGAACAGGTACACGATCACCTTCTTCGAATAACCCCTCGAGTTATTCATACGTTCTTTGCTTACTCGATCACCCCACCCGATCCTGTACTCGAATGCTTGCATCGAGTGCTTAGGTCGTGTGGTTCTTTGTTTATATTCTTTTCTTTTATTATTTTAGGATTGTTAGACAAAACCCATTATTGCTTGTCTTGATTTGCATTGTTCTGATTGCATCCTTCCTGCTATCATAAACAACCATTTGGATTGATAACCCTTTGTACTACAACTGTATAGGGAATTGATACCCTGGGTGGAAAAGCCTGTTATCGGCGAGATTCTTCGCGAGAGGTATTGATCCTAGAGAGGCGGATAGGGAGACATTTGTAGTTGGAGCAGATATTTCTCTGTTTGGCGGGTATTCCAGTTGAATATTAGAAGTTGAGTGGGCAAGTGTAACATTGTAATATTATACTCGTACCACGGGAAGTACCTTTGGTCGAATGATGTTTATAGTCTTTAAGGATTGTTGCTCCTGAAGGGATGGTGGTTTTTCCAGAATACCGATAGCTCGAGGGGCTGTGGGCTCCGAGAGTGGCAGAGGGGATGACGTTCTCCTAAGGGGATGATTAGTTCCTTTGATACCGAGATCTTGAGGATTATGGTCCAAGAGTGAGATGGTATTACTCAAAGACTGAGGTCTGAGAGTGAGATCGGTATGGCTCGAAGGTACCTAAGGGTGGAAGAGTTGGGAGCAAGCAACGCCTAGGACGTGAGTATAAACATAACGACTGAATGTATACCTCGAGAGAGTGATGGTGGTTTAATCTCGGGTTCTGGATGTGTTGTCCAGTGGGTCAAGGTTTTATGACCAGAGCGTTCATGAATTTGTGGCTGTTGCGCCAGGATTGTGCGGCCGGTGGTGCTAGAGTCCCTGGAAGGGGAGTTGCAGCAGGTATGAGCCGTGAAAGGCATGTTTGCCAGATACATAAGTTCACAAGAAGCCTTCATGGCAGGATAAACTAATCGTTGCGACGATGTTGGATGAAGTTCATTGGAGAGGGACAGGGTTGCTAGATTCGAGGTTTTGGTAAGCTTGTTTGAGGGAATAAGTCAAGTGGTTTGAGTTAGCGACCTGCAAAGCATTTGATGTGGTGAATCAGAATATGTGAACGTATGGTACTTGTTTGTTTTATTACGCTCGTATTGATGATTTGTTGTGGAGAATTGCTAAGCAGAAAGCTAATTTTGGATTAAGCCATATTGAGGAAGTTTCCATTAGAGGCAAGTAACTAGAAGTTCTTCGACTGGCAAGAGGGGTTGATTTTCAGATGGTGATGAGTTGATGTCAGCATACTTGATTATTAGTCTAGTAGAGCTGAAGAAGTAACAAGAGGATTTGTTGAGCAGAGGATTCATTCGTCTTATCACTTCACCATGAGGAGCGTCGGTGGTGTTCGTCAAGTAGAAGGACGAGGTATGGGTTTATGAGTTCACGGTGATGCCTTTCGGGTTGACTAACACGCCAACAACGTGTTCCAGGAGTTTTCGGATGTGTCTGTCATCTTTTTCATCGATGACATCCTGGTTTATTCTAAGAGTCCTGAAGAGCACGCAGTGCATTTGAGAGCAGTTCTGGAGAAGCTGCGG
This sequence comes from Camelina sativa, assembly GCF_000633955.1. Taxonomy (NCBI): domain Eukaryota; kingdom Viridiplantae; phylum Streptophyta; class Magnoliopsida; order Brassicales; family Brassicaceae; genus Camelina; species Camelina sativa. Next base: position 17,001,576 of record NC_025703.1, on the reverse strand, counting down.
GAGCAGAGTTTGTTTGCTAAGTTGAGCAAATGCAGTTTTTGACAGTGTTAGATGGGTTTTCTGGGTCACATTGTGTCTGCAGAGGGGGTTTCTGTAGATCCATNGGATGTGTGTGTTGGATTGGGGTGGCCATTGGGCAGATCACTTGAGCTTTGTAGAGTTTGCTTACAACAAACAGTTATCAGGCGAGTATTAGGNCCATCAGGGATTGGCCTAGACCGCAGAATGCCACAGAGATCAGAAGTTTTCTTGGTTGGCAGGTTATTACAGGAGGTTTGTGCAGGGGTTTGCGAGCAGAGCACGTCCTATGACTAAGTTGACAGGGAAAGATGTTCCTTTTGTTTGGTCACAGGAGTGTGAAGAAGGCTTTGCAAGCCTGCAGGAGATGTTGACTACTACGCCAGTATTGGCTTTGCCTGAGCAGAGAGAACCCTATGTGGTTTATACTGATTCATCCAGAGTTGGTTTGGGGTGTGTGTTGATGCAGCATGGGAAGGTGATTGCCTATGCTTCGCGGAAATTGCGGAAGCATGAGGACGACTATCCTATCCATGACTTGGAGATGGCTGCTGTAGTTTTTGCCTTGAAGATTTGGAGATATTATCTTTATGGTGCATNGGGTCCGTTCAGAGTGATAGAGCGGGTTGGACCAGTGGCATATAGACTGAAGTTACCTGAGGTTATGCGTTCTATCCATAAGCTTTCCATANATCATAAGAGCCTGAAGTATATATTCACTCAGCCCGAGCTAAATTTGAGATAGAGGCGTTGGATGGAGCTTGTGGCAGATTATGATTTGGAGATAGCTTATCACCTCGGTAAGGCTAACTCGGTTGCAGATGCTCTGAGTCGGAAGAGGGTAGCTTCGGCTTAGGAGCAGGATATGGAGTCTCTGGTAGAAGAGATCAGTGCGTTGAGTCTATGTGCTATTTCACAGGAGCCGTTGGGTTTGGTGGCAGCTGATAGAGTGGATCTGTTGAGCAGAGTGTGGTTGGCTCAGGAGAAGGACTTGGAGCTGGTGAATGCCTCAAAGGATGTGGATTCAGAGTATCAGGTCTCAGATAATGGTACTATCTTGGTGCGCGGTCGAAATTGTGTGCCCAAGGATGAAGAGTTGAGGCAGGAGATTTTGAGAGAGGCTCATGCGAGCAAGTTTTCTATTCATCCAGGAGCGACTACGATGTACCGTGATCTCAAGAGGTTCTATCACTGGGTCGGGATGAAGAAGGATGTAGCTAGTTGGGTCGCGAGGTGCGATGTGTGTCAGCTAGTGAAAGCTGAGCATCAGGTTCCAGGAGGGTTACTGAAGAGTCTTCCCATTCCAGAGTGGAAGTGGGATATGATTACTATGGACTGCGTGGTGGGTTTGCCAGTGTCAAGGACATTTGATGTTATTTGGGTCATTGTGGACCGGTTGACTAAGTCGACACATTTTCGGGCTATTAAGAAGACTGATGGAGCAACGGTGTTGGCTAAGAAGTATGTAAGAGAGATAGTCAGGTTGCATGGGGTGCCTGCGAGCATTGTGTCTGATAGGGATTCCAAGTTCACTTCGGTGTTCTGGAGGGCATTTCAGGCAGAGATGGGCACTAAGGTGCATATGAGTATAGCTTATCATCCCCAGAGAGATGGACAGTCAGAGAGGACGATCCAGACGTTGGAGGATTTGCTGAGGATGTGTGTGTTGGATTGGGGTGGCCATTGGGCAGATCACTTGAGCTTTGTAGAGTTTGCTTACAACAAACAGTTATCAGGCGAGTATTAGGATGGCTCCTTATGAGGCTTTGTATGGGAGGTTGTGTCGTACACCGTTATGCTGGACTCAGGTGGGGGAGAGGAGCATTTATAGGGCAGATTTTGTTCAGGAGACCTTAGAGAAGATTCGGGTTCTCAAGCTGAACATGAAGGAAGCTCAGGATCGGCAGAGGAGTTATGCCGATAGGAGGAGGAGAGATCTTGATTTTCAGGTAGGAGAGAGAGTGTACCTCAAGATGGCCATGTTGCGGGGTCCGAACATGTCATTGACTGAGACTAAGTTGAGTCTAAGGTATATGGGTCCGTTCAGAGTGATAGAGCGGGTTGGACCAGTGGCATATAGACTGAAGTTACCTGAGGTTATGCGTTCTATCCATAAGCTTTCCATATGTCTATGTTGCGGAAGTGTCTCCGTGAGGATGATCAGTTGTTAGCTAAGATTCCTGAGGATCTTCAGCCTAACATGACTTTGGAGGCGAGACCAGTGAGGGTTCTCGAGAGGAGGATCAAGGAACTTCGGAAGAAGAAGATTCCTTTGATGAGAGTCCTTTGGGACTGTGATGGTGTTGAGGAGCAGACTTGGGAGCCAGAGGTGAGGATGAAGGCAAGGTTTAAGAAGTGGTTCGAGAAGCAAGCCGCGACTTGAGCTTGTCTAGCCTGGATCCATCTATAATTCGTGGCTGGAGCGGGAATGGAGTATTCCAGCCCATCTCTCTTGTTTACTTGGTCGCTTGGGGTTGTTGGTTGTGCGACTAAGTAACAAGATGAGGTAGTGGTCGGGGTACAAAGTTTCCGTGAGGCGGGGTTTTTGGAGGAAAATTTCCTGAAATTGAAGTTTCCAAAAGTGGAAAGTGCTAAAAATAGAAAGTTTTATGTGACTTAGAATTTGTCCATTTCTAGTGGCGGAGAGCCTTGGAGGGGCTTTTGTGGCCTTAGTGGCAGACTTTTGAGTCATTGTGCCCGTGTGTGGCGGCGTTTTGAGACACTGTGTGGCATTTGTGGCGAGTTATTTAGCCGTCTGTGGCCTTTGTTGCAGGCTGTTTAGCCAATTGTGTGGCCTTTGTGGCAGGCTGTTTAGCCATAGTGCCTGTTTAGGCGGTCCTTCGGGACAGATGGTCTTTCTGATGGTCCTTCGGGACAGATGGTCTTTGTGACGGTCCTTCGGGATAGATGGTCTTTGTGATGGTCCTTCGGGACAAATGGTCTTTGTGACGGTCCTATTTAGGATATTTGTTTGGTCTTTGTGACGGTCCTGTTTAGGACATTTGTTTGGCCTTTGTGGCGGCCCTAGTGGCAGTGAGATGATCCATGTGTGGTCATGAGGTATCCTAGTGAGGGGATATGTGGTTGGTAGGACATTGTGATGTCTTACGCGAGCCACGGGAAGGAAGCCTGGATAGGGATAGGACTCAAACATGTTCAGAATTGTTTGCTCGCGACTCTTGGGGGACTTAGGTTCTCCTAGTACTGCCATATTCTGAGACTTTGTGGCTTGGGAGTATGGTTAGCATATCGACTTTGGATGACGATTCGGGGGCGCACTGTAGGGTGACAACCCAAGAGACGAGTATTAGATTTTCCTTATATATTATGGCATGCGGGCTTAGGCCCGATGAGGAGCCAACATTATGGCATGCAGGCTTAGGCCTGATGAGGAGCCAATAAAAACACAAGGTTTAGGCCTAAGAGTAAAGGAAAGTCCAAAAGTCGAGAGTAAATAATGCCTGGAGTGTGATTCTATCGCCTAGAGGTGACTTTCCGTAGATCGGTCGGAGGAGTGTGGGCCGTGGAGACGATCGCACGGGAGTCCTTGGCTGATGGTTGTTCGAGATTCGAGGACGAATCTATGTTGGTGGGGGAGAATTGTAACATCCGCGAACCGAAATCCCGGTTTAGTGCGTACGAGTTTAAGTTAAACGCTGCGTTTTCGGTTAGGGGAAACCCTTAAGTCGTGTTTTTGTCTCATTCGGCGAGTTTAGCCGTTTTTGAGAGAAAAAAAAAGAGAAAAGTGTTCTTGAGCGTTCTTGAGGATTTGGGGAGATTGGAAGTTGTTCCTGTAGAGATCTGTAGCTGGGATCGTTGTAGGAGCTTCCTGGAAGTGTTTTTTTGTTTGTTCAAGGTTCAGAATCGTCTTGGGCAAAGGTAAGTGCATGACCATGGCTTATCTAAGCTGGAGATCTCTCTGATATGCTTGTTATGTGTTGTTTGGCTTGTCNTCGACCGACACCAAACATGCATCGACCAACACCAGTTGGGGTTGCGTCTACCGACACAAGATATGCATCGACCGACGCATGCTCGACATAGCACGAAAACCCTAAAGTTTTACGTGCCGTCCTCGCACTTGCGTCGGTCGATGCAAGTGCGAGGACGGCACGTAAAACTTTAGGGTTTTCGTGCTATGTCGAGCATGCGTCGGTCGATGCATATCTTGTGTCGGTAGACGCAACCCCAACTGGTGTTGGTCGATGCATGTTTGGTGTCGGTCGATGCAGAGTCCTGGTTTGTTATTCTTGATTGTTGATTGTTGGTTGATGGTTAGAGATGTCTCTATTGCTTGTGTGTATAGCCCAATAGATGGGAGAATTGCCTTACTGAGTGTTTATAAAATACTCATGCATTGCAATTTGTGTTTGTGGTGCAGGTAAAGGCAAAGTGTGATCGTAGAATCAAGGCAATGAAGAGGAGGATGTTCTAGGGATTCAATTGGTTGTTGTCTGGCATTGTTAGGTTGTTAGAGTTGGGTCATTAGAAACATTGCTAGGTTGCCGGTTTTATGTTTCCTGATGTTTGTTATTTGAATATTGTTTATGATATATTATTAGTTAGTTATTGGATATTGGTATTGGTTATTTTCGCTGTTGGTTGTGATTGTGGTTAGGTGGCTAGTGGGTATGGGACTACTAGTTGTAGTTTATTTATTATTTACTATTTATTAATTTAAAAAAAAACGGGTCGGACGTTTCAACTTAATCCATATAATCCTCAAATTTGGTGGTTTTAGATTATAGATATTGACTTTGCAAAAGAAAATTAAAAAAAAATGGAACTTAAGAAAAATGTACATCTCCTAGAAGAAAACCTCAAAATAAATTTTATGAAAATATATATCACAATGATTTTGAAATATGATTACAACTACAAAAATATATGACATATGGCATGTAAGATACAATATGACTTAATTGCACTAAATATATTATCATCAAAATAAAATTTGATCACAATTTTGATGTACACCGAACAAATAAAATAATAAAAACATATTAATTTATATTATTTTTTCAAAATAGAGTAGCGATTATGTAAGAACTCACGCTGTGCGTGAGCTAACACCTAGTTTATTCTGAATTGTGAGTTTACAAAGAGCAAAGAAAAGAGATATATATCTCTAAATCTTTGGGTAAAACTTTGAATGGTTGTAGCAAATGTAAAATACAAAACCATTCATGGATTGGACCAGTTTTTGTTTACTATTCATAAATTATAACTTTTCTACAAAATTATTTGTCTTTATACATACAAAAAGATCCAGAACAATCATTTACTAGTTGAATTCTATAATCCTTTTCTAAATCAAGTTGAATTTCTATTTGATTAAAAAATAGAAATTATAACAAAAAGGTTATAAAATCAAATTTCAACAAGTTGACAATTTCAACCACTTTAAGCAATCACTTTTTCAAAAATCAGACTAAAAAAAAATCTGTATTTTCTACATGTACATTTTTTATATTGATTCCACAAACTAGGATTCATAGTTTTTCTATTAATTGTCAGAATTGCAATATTTACACATGACTTAATCCATATAATCCTCAAATTTGGTGGTTTTAGATTATAGATATTGACTTTGCAAGAAAATGGAACTTAAGAAATATGTATATCTCCTAGAAGAAAACCTCAAAAATTCATTAATAAGAGGGGGGTATTCAACTTGATGTTTTAAGGATTTGGTAAGATTTTAATATTTTAGAATTTTGAAAGATTTAGTAAGTTTTTAGGAGATTTGATTGTGTTTAGAGTTTTTCTATTTTGAGAAAAGAAAGTGAAATGTGATTGTATGAGATTTGACTATTAAACTTTAGGTGATTTTATAATATTTTACAACACAATACCAAAAGAAAATCAGATCAATAGTTGGAGATATGTCCTCAGTTCATGTAAAACTTAAACCCAGAAACTGATCAATAGTTTGATCAATGGTGATGTTTTTTTTTTGTATCCAAATAATAATCTAATCGAACTCTCCATGAGCTCAAACCCAGAAACTGATCCAAACTAATACAATTCATTATCCCTTTATTCTGCCTTTGGTGATGCTGCGACAAACCCAAAAAAAACTTGACGGCTCAGGCTGAGACTGGTGGAGAAGGTGGCTGATGATTGGTAGGGGTTTTTAGCTTCAAGATCTTCAATCTTTTTTTTTTCTCTGAAATCTTTCAAAATTCCACCTCTATAGGTATGATTTTGATTGTCACTAGGTTTTACCCCGTGGTACACCACGAGTCTATTATTTTGTTGATATCATACTGTAATGGTTTAGTGGTGCTTGTACTCGATGGTGAATTGCATCTATATATATATTGTTAACGGTTGTAGGTAGGTTTGTAGAAACTCTTGATTCGTAAGTTGAGAATATACATTTTATTATTTGGTTAGTTATGATTTAGGAATGAATGATATGACATATTCTTATTTTGATTCTCAATTGATATTACTGGATTAATAGTGTACATTTAAAGCTGATAAGAACTTACCAAATATGTAATCGTTTATTAAACAAAAATTAGATATTTCCTAAGATGTATTATCTTGAATTAATTGCTATATTATAGGGATGTGATTACAGAATTTCTGTTATCAATTGTTTTTGTCAAACTCAGCCCTTAAAATTTGGCATGCAAATTAGATATTTCCTAAAATACAATGGACATTAATTGGATGTAAATAAGTACGCTATGGATTAAAAATCAGCCCAAAATATTCGGTAATCTTAAGGAGGATCCGGATAATTGAATCGGTTATAATTTTAGTTAAAAATCTGACCCGAAGTTGACAAAAAGCCAAAAAGTGATGGCACCCTATTGTACTCCAAAAATATATTTTGAGCTCTATATGTTGATATACTTGTTTGGTTACAAATATCCTAAGATAAATTTTAAAATATATATCTGTTTATAAAAATTCAAATCAAATCATATGCTGGAAAAAATCTAAAATTTTATTAGCTTTATGTATTAAATAGTAATTAAAATAATTAAATATAAGATTAAATAAAAGTGCAAGGAGAATTATATTTTAATCTAACATATTGATTTAAGGGATTTTTGCACTCACACCCATTATCTCCAAAACTATTCACCACTACACCTACTTTCTACTACTCATTTAATTACATATTACCCCTCACTCCTTCTAACCCTTTTTATTCTCTCTTTTTATTTTGTTTTTATTTTATTTTCTTAACTTAAAAGAATAAGCTAACTGTTATTTTATTTTATTTTTTCTGTTGGCCCAATCGGTAAGTACAATATGCGTTTGTGTTGGTGAAGAAGACCAAGGAAGGAATCTATATTGGCCTTTTTCCTTTCTTTTCTTCAGTGGCGTTGAACGTCATTATTGCCGTATCATTTATTTGACACTACAGTATTATTTTTAGGTTAAGTTAATCAGGTTTATATTAATTATAAAGTGCTAAAGTGAATAAAAATGATAACTATTCTATGTTAATTGCTAAAACAAATATGTAAATAATCTATTATTGCTAATAGAACAAATAACATTTTCTTGTTTTGACAAAAGTGTGATATTAAAATATCACTATGTGTCTATGTCGGTTGTTTTACATTTTGGTGTTGCATCTATATTGGAACCAATAGAAGGGAAAAAAAAAACAGTTGAATTCGGTGCAAAAATTATATCGACATGACGCCAAACGTCTAATAGTGGATTATTTTTTATTATACAAAATTTATCAACTTCAATTAAGTAATTCAAAAGGAAATGTTAATATTCCATTTATTGAGAGAGACTCTCTCTCCGTGCATCAACGAAAATTTTGCATAAAGTTAATAAAGAAGCGGATAACAAGAACTATTCTGACAAGGGTAGAGATCTAAAATAAGAGAAATCTTCAGATTATGAGAAATTTGATATGGGTTTTTTAGTTTGATTGTTATTTTACTGATTGTTTGTTGTCTTGTGAGTTTTTAAACTTAAATTTCAATCCCATCAGAAAAATTAAGTTTTAGAAAGCATATGCTCATGTCCAACAAACATATGTCGACAAATTAGGGTTAATGAACATGTGGTCAAAGTTAAGTGGATGGGCTTGGATGGAAATCATGAATCTTAATGTATGAATATACTTTTTTATTGCCGCACATTCTGAACTGGTGGTGGAATAGAGACTAACCTTGGAAAAATTTACTTTGTTTTGAATGAATCTATGGAGACCTATCCATAATTTATTTATCCACTAAACTTTGTTTATTTTTCTTTTCAAGTTAAGGTCCGTAACTAATCATCATAAGCTCTTTTTTTATGTTCTTTGAGTTTTAAGTAACACATGAACCTTGCAAAAAGATCATAACATAACATAATACTGCAATTGATTAACCACTTATCATTGAACAAATGTTCAATGACAAATGGATACTGTATAATCTAAAAATTCATAAAAAAAAATATAGCAATATGTATCTTAAAATGTAGAAAATATATAATCATAACAGATTATATATAAATAAATAGATAAATTGTTTTATGATAACCATTTAAAGTGTTAACAACAATAAAAAAGAGAAAAAGAGACAAAAGATGGAGAGAAAGAGGAGAGGGACAATTTTGCCACAAATAAAAGACACGTAAGGCAAAAAACTTCAAAAAGTATAGGAAGAGTAGAAAGTAGGTGAAAGTGAAAGAAGATGGAGATAAAGTAGGTGTGGGTGCAAATCTCCCTTGATTTAGTTAGGTAGATAGTTTTTAGGAAATTAATATTATCAAATAAGAAAATAATTATGTTTGGTTGTAAGGATTGTAGAGAATTTAGTTGAGACTTGTTTAGATACAAAGATAAGAGAGGATGACACAAAAATATACTCCAAAAATGTTAAGATAGATACTTTTCAACTAAAAAACAAAAGAAAGTCTCTTAAAATCATCTAGCAAGTTTTAAAAAAGTTGTGATAAATTGAATAACAAGAGATTTTAAGTAGGTTTTAAAAATTACTGATTGAATAATAAGAGATTCTATATTATTTTAAAGGATTTTACATAAATTTTAAGTTGAATAACATATGATTTCTGAAAATTTGTAAAAAACCTTAATTGAATAACAAATGATTTTAAAAATACTGAAAAACCTTTTCGAATGTCAATACCCCTTATAAAGTGAGATTTTGGATTTCATTAAGAAGTCGGCAAAACAAAACTCTAAAAAACTAGCTTTACCCAATAGAATGCGCTACTCCCTCCAGTCATGGAATTTTTTTTACGTCATTAGGGTTTTAGAACCGGTTTATGGAAAAGAATGACCTTTTGTAAAAAACTTGGCCTTCAGAAAAACCTAACAAGTAACATCAAAGTCATTTCGGAAAGCCCTTTGGATTTAGTTTATCTGCCGGCCCACATATACATACAAACGGGCTATTATGTTAACTCAATCAAAACGCTAGGGTTTACGAGAAGGAAATTAGGGTTTTAAAGTTAAGCCGACTCGTACCCCTCTATATAAACTCAGATTCTCTTCTCTCTCATATTATCATCCACTTTTTGTAGCTTATTCGACCTAATAATTTTACACAGTTCATTACTAGTTTTTCGGTTCTCAAACGTTTTTTTTTTTATTTTTATTAAATTCCCGATGAAGAAGCAATCCCATAGATAGGAAGTGCCGTATGACACTTTACACAACAACGGACTGAACGAGGATTGCATCCGGTGAATTCCCATCCCCCGATCAGTCAAACCCGGCTCGTATCTGGATCCCAAACCCGGATCCGTTTACGGTCGAGTACTTGACTCTTCGGCCGGGTCTTCACCGTACTTCCCACCGTTCTGTGTTCGTTGTGTGGGTGATTTGACAAGGGTTCGCTGAGGGTTCTCTCTTTATTTTATTTTTTTCATTGATTATTAAAATTGTCCGATGCCACGTCGACGGTAGCTCTTATGTGGCAATGATCCTCGATGCTACATTGGACATAAACAGATGTACGTGTTTCGCTTACTGATAGGAACCTGTGGGTCTCGATTATTACACGATCTACGGAGCCATTTCGGCGATTACATTTTATATTTTTGAAAACCATTTTTTGATTATTGGGAAGGTTACCGATGATGATTATTGCTAAAATATGGAATTACCGTCTGAGTTTTGTACTCTTTGATGTAAAAAACGCTGGCTTACTGAGGCTTCCCAATTTTTCAAAGCTTTTTTACCTTTCAATTTTAGCTATTTCCTTCGAATGTTTTGAAATTATTGTTTAAACCATTAGCCAAGATTAACTGTTACATGGGATGATGTTAATGACTGTTATAATTATGACATGGGATGATGTTAATGACTGTTATAATTATGACATGGTTCGAACACGAAAGACATGGAACATAATGTTGATTGTCTTCACCAGAGCTCAATTTGTTTAATCACTGACGTTCATAATGAATTCGTCGCTTACACGAACATAATTCTAATGGAAAGGAAAAAAAATCTAGAAATGTGAGCAATGTAACTGATCTTATTGAATCTACATCAGGAATAAAATTCTGAATTTTACTTCAACTAGGGTCATAAATTAAAAGACCACTACCAAAAAAAAAAAAAGAATCAGAAATCAAAGTATGGACTACTACTATGTAGGAGGGAAGAATCTGTTGAGGTTAAAAGGCAAAGTGTAGAACTCTTCGTTACGGTTATCTCCTCTGAATGTTCTGAACTTGACCCACCAAGGCATGCCTCTGTCTTTCTTTGATCTCTCTACTTCCATTGTGTTGTCCATGAACACTGCTATGATTAGACCAACTGTTGCTGGAGACATGAATATTGTGTTTAAGAAGGCGTTGAACCATCCTGCGTTTGTGTGAACTAGCCCGTAATGTCTAGCGTCCCAGTAGTTGACGAAGAACTGAGGTATTGAGATTCCGAGAAAGAGTGATAGACCGGTGATCATTAGGTTTCTCATGCTGTTCATGTTTGTGAACTGAAGAAATGATAGACCAACCGCAGCTGCAATAGAAGATTAAAACAAATGACAAATGTTTTCTTTCAGTGAGATGATGATGTTGTGTATTCAGTTTTGTCATGGTCTTTACCAACAAGGCCGAAGAGGACACAGTGCAATGCTGCGTATATTGGGACTGGTATCGATGCAAACACAGCTCCAAATTTGCCTGATCAAAACAAACAACAAAGCTTTTAAACTGTAGGATCCGATACAATAGAATGAATGGTAAAGCCTACAACAAGTATGAGTAAGTTTTTGTACCCAATGTAGAGAAGAAAATCATGAAGCCTGCGGATACTTGAACAACACGACGGCTTCCAACTCTTGTTAACCCTAAAAGTCCTACATTCTCACTGCAACCACATTTTAACACCTTCGTTAGGGTGTGTAAAATATGTGAAAACGATAGTTTCCAAGAAGTTACTTTACTTACACTAGTACAGTAGAACCTGTGCCTGTTCCGAATAGACCATCAAGCAATACACCAATGCCCTGAATTTTTATCAAGAAACATAGCATAACAGATAAGATATAGGAGAAGTCAAGAAGGTGCGATATGCATTTAAATGTGTCTCTTCATCACACTATTGATTCACCTGCCATCCAATGCCTCTACTCAATACATAAGCAGGAGGTGGCGTGGCTATGGCTAATCTTGAAGCTGCCATGTAAGCTCCAGTAGACTGCATACCGATTAAATTAATCATCTCAGACCCCCTAACACAATTAAACTTAAGTTACTTGCAATGACTCTAACAATGTTCTGCTTCTTTACCTCGACCATGGATACAAGAACTGCAGACATCATAGCAAACGAATGGCCTACTGAAAACGTTGGAGGCCCCCATTGGAGAGGGTATGGAAACTTGAACCTGACGACACATTATAAGCACAATGAGATATGTACTATGTAACCACAATACATGAGGAAACTGAGCTGCTGAATACCATGGAGCTGTTGATATAAGATTTGCTTTGTCTGTTCGACAACTATGTTGTGTAAGTGATGGTTTGCCTCTGTAAGCTCCACTTGCGGTAAGGATAATGGCGTAGATCCAAACAATAGTTACACAGATCAATATCGGAAACCTTTCAAAGATTGGGACATCTTTAAATGGTCTGACATGTTTTAGATACTGCCAAGAAAGAAAGAAAGAAAATAGCATAAGCAAAGAGAGAAATAACTTGGAGAGCAAGCCAAGAAAGTCTAAAACAACACAAAGGTTTTACTTGGGTTAGTCCAATGACAAGCAATAGCATCGGTAGTCCAATCTCAATGCAGTTCCCGAGCTATAAAACAAGATAATCAAAGTTTTAAAAGAGATATTTCATTAATGTTTAAAGCAAAGTCATGGTGTGGACTGTGGAGTGGGGCTTTGTATGAGTTACCTGGGGAAATCCTCGCTGAAACATACCGAGACCAACCAATCCAACAACTGGTGCCATACCAAGAGGGCTAAAAAACCTGAAATTGAAAAAGATGAAAAGGAAGTAATGAATTTGGATAAAAATCCCATAGTTAAGACAATGAATGTGTCTTTCAAAAACAAAAAACAACACAAGTAATGATATACCTTGAGAAAAGACCCCATACTTGGCTGTAGCCAAGAATGATCTGTATGCTAGACGCGACGATCAATGCCCCTTGTATAGCTCGCATCGTGTGAATAAACCTCTACAAGAACATACTACATTGTTACTATGTATAAACGAGACAGTTGTACGAGGAAAAAACAAATGATCTTGTGTTTTCTCATTAGGCTTTTCTTTTTATGTACCTCATGGTCATTGGAGATTTTTTGCAAGGAAGAGTCGCTGATAATGTAAGCAATGGGGACAACAAAAGCAAAAGAGCCACCAACAACAGCAGGCAACCTGGTACCAAAAAGAGCTTGGAGAAGTGTCTTGATACCAGCTACAAAGAGTAGTGTCTGTATAACCCTTGCTCTGTCCCCCTTTTGACACAAAAAAAAAAAAGATACAAGGAACACCCATAGCTGATAAGCCAGCCGTCCGTAGCTGAGTAAAGAGAGAGAGAGAGAGAGAGATTGTATTAAAAGGCTTACATCAGAGCCACCCATAGCTGGAACAAGCAATGCGGGTATAAAAGCACTTGATCCAAGCATTAGAATGTAGTTTTGAAAAGCTAGTAACACCGTTTCAGCTGCAATAAAAAAACGTTACCAAGAGGTTCAATTAAAAAAATTGTGTTCTACTAAATACATTATTACAAGCAACAAAAGGTGTTCAAAAGACACAATCAGCAAAAAAATTATATCTCAAGCTGCAAAAAATGTACACAATGAGTTCGTTGATAATCAATCATAGCTAATTTTACACTACGGAAAAAAAACAATAAGGCAAATCAAACACCATGAAAGAGGTCCACCAAAAAAAAAAACTCAGGTTTTTGGTTTTTTTTTTGGCTTAATTACGAATTAAATTAATGTGGTCATTAATTAATTAGTCCCATAAACAAACACAATATAATATTCCATTGCATAAACTAT
>NC_025703.1:16979054-16987061 GCF_000633955.1 Camelina sativa | reverse complement strand
AAAAAAAAAAAAAAAAAAAAAGGGAATATGCAAAGAAGAAAAAAAAAATGAACTGTGCGAGAGAGAATTTAAAAGCTTCTCTCTGCAAGTGTAAACTTGTTGTTTTCTCTCTCTTCTTTTCCTCTGGCGTGGCGTGGCGTTGATGAGTTTCTTCTCTTCTCTTCTCTCTTTCTCTCTCTCTCTCTTTTTTTTTGAATTAATTGTTTTTGATATTACAGATTTGCCCCTGATTCGTTTGCCTGTTCCACCAATTAAGTGTTGCCGAGAGTGGGGCCCGTTCTTATAACGGAGTCAATTTTTTTTTACTTCTCAGGTTTTTCCTCTTTTATTTTTGAAAAAAAAACTTGTTTGTTGTTGGCACTTGCATTGCATGAGAGAGATCTCTTAAATGCAAATCTACTCTTTCTTTTTTTTTTTTGGTTCAAACTTCGTTATAATACAGCAAATATCTATTAAAAAAAGTTAAACTACACTAATAAAAAAGTAGAAGTTATAAGTTCTTAGAGCATCATTAATGGGAGAACTTTTTTTTGTGTTATTAGATTAAATATATAGTGAAAATAATGTTAGATCAGTTGTTAAGATCATAGGTAAAAAAAATGGGAGAACTAATTATGGTGTTCTTAGAATAAATATATAGTGAAATAATATTCATAAACATTTTACAAATTATAAAAAATTATAAAATAACATTTAAATTGCTTACTTATATAAAAGCAATTGTATACTTATAAATTAATATAATATTCTTAAACATATTACAATTATAAAAACTTATAAATTAACATTTAAATTGCATACTTATATAAATGAAATATTTTCTTTTTTTCCAAAAAATCTCGTCCAATCACATGAAGCCACGTCAAATAAGAACTGGGCTTAAATCAGTTCTACATAAAGAACTAAAAAAAGTGTTCTAATCCACTATTCATTATTTTTATAATTTTTTTGGGCTTAGAACACCCTTGGTGTTTTCCCATTAATGATGGCCTTAAGGCTGTCCACCTAGAATTTTAAACATCCAATCGGAATTCCATATATCACTAATTAACATTTTTAAGATTTTCAGAATTTTCTATATTAAGATATTTTTTAAACGATCAATTAGGATTTGACATGTCATTCATTAATATTTTTAAAATTTCCAGAATTTTTTAGAAAAAACAAAATTTTAAATTTATGTAAATAAAAGAACTATGTTCAATATCCCACATCAGTTAGAAATTTTTTAGACAATAGTTCAGAACCATTATAAATAAGATTAATATGCTTCCAACAACGAATGAGCATGAAAGCTTGATTTATCAAGCGTCCAAGTTTAAAAGTTTTATTCGGTTTAATCCAGTTTTTTATCTGATCAAATTAAAACTTTAAAAAGTTTCAAAAAAATATTTAATATTTAAAATTTAAAAATTTAAATATTATAAATATTGAAACTTTTAAAACTTCTTAGCTTTTTATAAGTTTTTAAATATTATAATTTTTAAATTTTAACAGTTTAAAATATTATAAATATTGAAACTTTTTAAAAGGTTCAAATATTATATTTGGAACCTTTTAAAAGTTTAAAATATTATAAATATTGAAACTTCTAAAAGTCTTAGCTTTTAAAGGTTTCAAAATATTATAATTTTTAAATTTTAAAAATTTCTTAACATCTAAAAGGTTTTTTTTAAAATTATAATTTATAAATTTAAAAAGTTTAAAATATTATAAATATTGAAACTTGAAAATTTTAAAAGGTTCAAATATTAAAAATATTTAAACTTCATAGAGTGTTTTAAAACATTACAATTACTTAATCTCCACAGAAATTTTAAGACATTATATCTATACTAATAAAAAGTTGAAGCTATAAACTCCTAAAGGTGTCCATATAGAATTTTTAAAATATCAATAAAATCAATAAGAATTAGATATTTCACTAATAACATTTTTAGAAGTATAGTAGTAATCTATATATTAAGATTTTTTTAGAAAAAAAAAGTAAAATCTATAGAAATAAAAGAAATATTTACAACATCCAACATCGGCTAGAAAATTTTAGACAATGGCTGAGAACCATTATAAATAAAACTAATATGTTTTTAACTATAAATTTATCAGGTTTGCTTGATTTATGCTTATTTATCAGGTTTCCAAATTTAGAAGTTTTATTTGATTTATTTTAGCAAATTAAATATATAAAGGTTTAAATATTTAATATAGAATATTTAGAAATATTATAAATACCTCCATAAAAATGTTAAAAAATTAAAGTGTCATTAATTTTTAACTCAAAAAAAATGTTACAAATATTTAAACTACATCTAAAGTTTGAAATATTTTAAAAATTTAATCTCTATTAAAAATTTAAAAGTTTAATAATTACAAAATATTATATATCAAATTTTTAATATTTTGAAAATATCTTACTTATCTCTGTTTGTGCTTTATATATCTTATGAGCTGTAAAACATGTTTTTGTGTATGACTTTACAGATGATTTGATACTTTCGCAGTAAATTTTTATTTTCAAGTCTAAAAAATAAGGATTGACGTCGCAAGACCTTGATTTGATGTTATTTGAGTTTAAAGAAGAAGGATTGATGAAAAGCATAAATATTGTTTTAACTATATATGTGTTCATATTAATTTCTCTTCAAATAAGGATTTTGGTTTGACAAGTTTCAAACCGTGTAGATCTAAAATCGAATAATATAGATGAAATTATCAATAATTGGGTGTATGTGTTGACTATGCTGGTTTTCATGAATTGCACAATTTTTATGAGAAAATATATGATTTTGGTCTTGGAGTTTGATGGGTTAAATAGTTGTGTGGTAATCTAAAAAAAAAATTTTTCAGTGGAAGAATGTGAAGAAGTTGACGAGGAAGAAGAAGAAGAAGAGAATAACGAAGAACCAGACGGTAAAAGTAATGATGACAATTACCATAAAATTTGACAGTGAAAATGACAAGAAAGAATATGAAGAATAAGAAAACATTGAATAAAAAACACGAAAATATAGGTGGTAGCGATCAATTAAATATGAAAACGTTTCATAATTATAAAATTGTTTGGTTTTTCTGGTGGTCAAAGAAAATGGTTTAGGATATGTGAGGTCATCAGTTTAATTTGTCTTGCTTGGACGTCAAGTTAAATTTATGATTTTTTTATCAGATTTGATTTTATAACACAACTGATTTTTATATTTTGAAAAATTGTGTATCTGAAATTTAATTTTTTTCCTTAGTACTAATTTTTTTAATAAGATAATATTTTATTATCGTAATCAATCATATATAATTTTTATTAAAATATATCAAATAAACCCACGCTATGCGTGGGTTCAAAACCTACTATAGTTAAAATTATGATACTTTATTCATTGATCTATTTTATTATTTATAGCATAAATTAATAATTATTTATATATGTACTTGACATTTTAAGATATATGATAATAATGAAAAAATACATTTTTACATAGGGATGCTAAAAAAAAAATCTTATTATTTTATTGAATTTTATAAATTTTTATACCAACCGACTTGAGATTGGATAATTTTACAGTTTTGTAATATTTATTAGTTTATCAAATATTGATTTATAAAACTTATTTGTTAACTCTTTTTTCTTTTATTTTATAGATAAGTTCATTTTCCTTACATACACTTAATATTTTGTAAAAACTAATTAGTAATGTAGTCTCTTAAATAGTATGGAATAATGAAATAGATTTGATCATGAAGAAGATCATTAAACTCTGTCTTTTATCCGATTATGTTTTTTCCACATTATATTATATTATTATGTGTTTATTAAAAATTTAGAATTCCATTAAGTAATACAATTTCTTGAGTCATAAAAAAATTAAATTACATTTGGAAAACTGATATTACGTCTAAAAGTTATGTATCTAAAAAGAATTATTATCTCTAGATTATTCTGAAATGATTGAACGTATATCATCTGGTAAAAAAAATATTAACTTCACATGTACTAAAATGACTAGTATGAGTATGTAGACAAATGTTTGAGCACAAAAAAAAAAAAAAAGAGTATGTAGACAAATAGAATAAATTGCAAGAATGCAAGAATAAATGGTTTAACCACGTAATACACATTTAAAATTCTTCGGCCCCTTTTTTTTTGTTTTGTTAAAAAAAAATATATTTATCTTCGTAAGAATTAATTTTGTTATTTAATTCATATATATACGTTCGTACATTATAGAGGTTTTTCGATTAAATCATTCATAATCGAACTTTAGTAGAATATAATACGAATTTTAATAAATGTCAAAGATTGCATCAAAAAATCTACTCATCAGCATGCTTCGATCTTTAGATCTCTCATCTTTTTATGGTAAAAAGAACCAAAAATAAATTGTTGAAATTCGCAAACCATTGGACAGAACATAAATATCATTATTTCGGCATGCATATGGTTTTTCTGTCTTTTGTGTGGGAGCACGTGTTATCTTCCTTAATTGTGACAATTGATACGATAGATTTACATGTACCAGACAATAAAAATCTTTACATTTTAATATAAAACAATTTGGTGTAACCAGAATAAAGAATGCATTAATGTCGTCCCAAATACTCTTACGGAAAACTGTGTTTGTTCTCGTTAGTCGGGCGCTCACTCTCGACCTATCGCCTAGCAAGAAAATTAAAGATTAAACGGGAATTAATCGGAACTATTTTTAGAGTTATTTTATTAAATTAATAATAAAATACAAATATATAATATTAAATATATGAATAATTTTGTTTATGTTAAAAACAAATATCAAATAAAATATAAAACTATAGTAATGTCTTTAAAATTACGGTAAACACATAAAACCATAATTTTAAAATTGTAAAACATCATGAACTCTTAATTTAGATGTTTAAATAACAAAAATATATATATTTGATTTATATTTGACTCCAAAAATAATCGGTATATACAAAATTAAGCGGAAAGTAATTGGAGTAGATATGCTATAATCAAATTAGATGAACATAATTAAATAATCGATGCTAGGCAGAGATTAGTAATTAATCAATGCGGTGAGGGTGGGCTAATGATTTTACAGGGCGTAATCGGTGCTAGGCAGAGATTTTTAAAACAGGGAGTAAAACTAATATACTGTATTGTTAATCCTTTTTTAAAATTATATATATAGGGCTTTATGATCTGATTCGTTACTAAGGAATTGCAAGGTTTGTTAGTTGTTACTAAGGTTTGTTACTAAGGAATTTGAATCCTTTTTAACTTACTCAAGATTTTATTTTGAATTTGATTCGTTAATGATCAAATTCTTGTCTTAAACGTCTGGGCTCTTTAATGATCTTTTATCATAAGAGAAATGTGGGTAGTTTCATTTCTCTCTTAAACAATGTATGTAATCGGGGTTTAAGCGTAGAGAAAATCTACTTCTTTCCTATAAAGTAATTTTTTACTCATGAAAAAATATGGCAACAAACCCATTTGTAGTGGTGGATCGACTGAAACTAGGGAGTAAACCTTTACATAGGTGCAGTTTTGGCTCGTTTTCTCTTGCGTATAAACACTACATGTTGGGTCATTTTGGACACTTGGACTCATGTGTTTTATAAGCTACTGATGATTTTTTTTTCTTTCTTTTTGGTGTATTATAAATGTTATAGATTATTAGAGTTGAACTTGTGGATATTAGAAGAAAAAAACTATAAAAGAGAACCATTAATTACGTACACACACAAACCATATTTTCTAATTAAGCTATGTACGTAACTCCAACATGCATTCTTCCAACATGAAATTGTCGTATCTCTTTTTCACATTCATGTACAACAGCTTCACAAGTACATGTGTCAATTTCTAAATTTCTCTTTGTCTCTAATTCATTATCTCTTCCACCATTGTTCATCAGTCTTGAACAAATTGTAATAATTATTCTGCGATCATAATCCAAATCGCATTTTGTAATAATTGAATAAAAATGTAAATGCTAAATTTACTACATCGAATTCATGTGATCCATGCGTTTTTAGTCCTCATCACAAGAAATCCTTTCTATTTTCAAAATCGTGGTTGGTGTCTTCAGTCTTTTTATTTTCTCTAATTTCACAACAAATCTATTCATCAGAATCGAGTAAACAAATATGGAGAAACATGAAATTTAAACGAAAAATAAGAAAAGTTAATACGTACAAATACTTTACTCTTAAAGACACAACTGCTGTAGATCTTCGACGGACAATATGAAGCTCACGATCGATAATAGGTTACTCCCGACTACATGAAAAACTTAACCTTAGATATTTAAAAATATATATATTTCGCCAAACCACTTGGTTTGACATGTGAAGAAAATCTCATACCATAAACAAGTAAACAACATCGTTCGGTTTGTTGAATTAATCATTTTAAAACAATTTGTTTTAATTACTATAATGCTCACCACACGCTAAAGGATTGAAAGGCGTTTAGGTCAATAATATTATTATTTTGACATGCAAGTCAATACTAATATTTTCGCTTGATCTTATAACTCGGCTTATATGAGTAGGCTTTAGTTAGTACTCTAAACTAATTAAATAACTTAAAATCTTCACGCTCACAATAATAGTTTTGTGAAAGAATAGACCATTTCCCCTCGTGAATTATACATTTTAAAACATCATTAGAAAAACGAAAAGCATGTGAAAAGTATAGTCTTACATTAAAACACCTTTCACGTGAATTATTCTAAGGATAAAAAAAGGAAGAACGGTGAAGTAGACTCACACACACAACTCGGCCATAGGTCGAAGCAAACTTGATGAGCAAACAATTCAAATATCTAGCTACCATCAGTTTCTCTTTAATTCTTTCCTGACTAGCCATTTTTATAATAATATGGGAAGAAGAACAACGTTCTCTCCAGCCCGTCGGTCCTTTTTGCGGCCACCGACTGTTTTTTTATTTTTTGAGAAGATTCCGACAAATATTTTCTTTTAGAGGGAATAGATGCTTCCGATTTATTTATATATTTTTTTGAATTAAAAACCACTAACAAGTGAGTTTATTTCATCTTTTTCGTACAGCTACCATGGAATCTGATCCACATGTAAACTTATCAATAAGAAAGAGGGAGAGAGAGAGAAAGATAATGATAAAATGTAAAGTGCTTCGGCTATTACCAAAACAATGAATTCGATTCTCTTGGATTGAAAAGTGTTTTAAGTAACAACTAAAAAACTACTAGTATAAAACTTAATGGGTATGGTTTATTTATGTAGCTGGTTTTACCCAAAACTAATTAACACAACAAATGACCAAAGTGTTGTTGTCTTACTTTTTACGTTGGACAAATGATCTATCACATCGGTTTTGATTAGGTAATTTTCAATCAAATTCGAAAATTCCGGATTTCCATAATGATTTCAAAGCATACCAAATAGCAAAATATAATAAATTTTAAATGTAGTATAGTAACTAGAAGCCATACACTAAAAACTTTAGTATTGATTTTAAATATATTTTTTAGTAATATAAATTCATATCATGGATATTTTGCCTTTTTACACTTACTATTTATAAAAATGGACAGTATACAGTATATGCAACTCTTTGGATTGGAGCCAATATCTTTTGAAAGTATTTGTGATTTTTTTTTTGTTTGTGCCAAACCAAATATCAATTTCTGTACTATAGTTTTTAGTGTATGGCTTTTAGTTATTACTTCTTTCTTTAACTACGAAAGACTTATTCTAATATCACTTGGACTAAAATCTAGGAATCGAAGCGGCACAAACAAAGTGACTAATTTTGCAGTGAGTGAGAATGGAACGGGATGCACTAAGATCAGATGGTCTAACGACTACCATTACACGACCTTGTTTGTGTTACACTTTTTTTTTGCCCTTTCTACCACCTTCATCTTTTACTTTCCAAACTATAATGTTTTCATTGGTTTTTTTTTCTTCTACGATGTTGCAGTTTATTCAAGAATAATTCCGGGCATGAAATTAGGTTTCCAGCACGTGGATCTTAAATACTGGGTT
>NC_025703.1:16974747-16978538 GCF_000633955.1 Camelina sativa | reverse complement strand
ATTGGGTTACTCAGTATCTTTAGCAGGTCCCATATAAACCGTGTAGCTCACTGATATGAGAATGAGCAAACACCCAACAAGTCGGCTAAACAAACCTGACGATTCTGCTTTTCCCGTGCTTACTGTCCATGACTGGGATAACACCACCTAAAACGAGAAACACATCAGAAAACAAAGTCTTGATGCATCATCACTATGTTAATTCTGTTTCACCGATTCAAAACAAATGAACAATATAGAAATAAACTTCATATCCGAATCGAAAGAAAATAATAAACCGATCAAATTTTGATGTCTTTGAGATTTTTTTTTTTTTTTTTGGTAAGGGTCTTTGAGAATCTTTTGAGTTAAAGAAAAAGTTCACTAAAATCGAATTCATACCGATACTTTAAAACGAAACCGAATGGTATTCAGTATTCACCATTCAATTCTATGTTTTGAAAACCCAAAAAAAAAACTCAAACTGAAAACCGGACTAGAGGCTCCTATTCTAAACCCAACTATTCCATGAAAGTGGAAGTATACCTCAATGTACAATATGTTTGCCGCTTTGCTGATTCTCTCAAGCTGAAGCCCACGTGCCAAAAGTACCTTAAAACAATAGAAAACTTACTCAGCAATCTAATTTCCTGAATTGCCAACAAAAATCAAAACTGTGCATAAATATAATGTTATTGAATGGCCTCACCTCTGCACAAAATGCCAGTAACCCTAGTACAATCATGCTAATGAGTGTGTCAAACGCTGGCAGCACAAAGCTCTGCATGAGAAAAAATTCACGAGTTTTGAGTAATGGTCAACCAACAGATCAGTTGATGCACTTCACATTTGGTGCTAGTGCAGTTGATGCATTTATTGGTAACTATATCATATTCCGTTTCAACCAACACTATTTATACATTTACAAAACATACCTCCAAGGAAAACATGCAAATTGCTGCAGCGGGGCAAGCTACCAAACCAAACGAGAGGACAGTAATCCTGAAAAAATATACACATCATTTATTGATTCTTCCAAACTTCAGAATTTTCGCTAGAGAAGCAAAACTGACACATCTGGATCTTAAATCTCACACTGGCTGTTCCGATGCTTTAGCAGCTGCCTTTATGAAACAATAAGTGATCCCTCCAGTGATTGATGAAAATAAACCCAACAAGAACGCATATATATGATGGTTTCCTTTTAGATTTTCATTCTTAGCTTCTGATCCAACTGCCAAGAAAGATAAGTGAAATCAGCATGACGTCTTTGTTTCCTCATGCATAAAGGAGAGAGCCAGGAGCAACTTTCTGAAAAGAATAAATAGAGAACTATTTTGTTAACTCACTTCTGTACCTTGGACACTTAGTGTTGGGCCAAAGATAAATAGCACGCCAAAGAAACTGCAAGCAAGACCTAGACCAAAACGAAAACATAAAGAAGAAGTCATAAAATGGACTTGCTTTGTTATCAGTTCACAATACATTTAAGGAGCTAATTAAGGCTAAGGGAAAAAGCTATGTACCTCCAATATCAGTTATTTTCAACTTTTCATGCAGAACAACACGTGCTGCAATGGAAGCCATAACTGGATTCAAGAAGCTTAATACAATAGCTTGGGACAAGGGCAACATTTGGATGCTGAATGTCAATAACAGTAAAAAAGAGTGTTAGAAGTCTTATTTTGCTACCAGTGACAGGTTGATTAGTGGGGGATAGACATTGTTGCTAATAGCAACTTCATTTTAAATGATGCATATTTTTCAATATAATAAATTTAACAGGCTGTTTAGGTCTACACACGGAGCAGAGTACGGATGTGTAATAATTACCTAAAGATGAAACTAAACAATGAAAGGTAACCCACAAGGGCTCTTGAAACCAAAAGCTTCCTGGCGTGCGCAGGTCCAAAAACTGGTTGTCCAGTTCTTTTCAACCAAAGGTATGATAGTATCAAGATAATTGTGCATCTCATGAACGCGGTCTCAAATAAAGGAAATGGCTGAACTGTCATAAACAAAAGACATTAGAAAGAAAAACACATCAATCAATACACATGACAGCTCAAGGCAACACTAAAACGCTGAAGGAAGACACAGATTGAGGTAAGTATTTGCACTCATCTAAGCAGAGATTCCATTACAACTAGAAAAGACAAGTTATTAAACAGGTCCAAGAAACAAAAAAGTTCTCTCCCACCATGTGAAGAAAGGACAAGAAGCAGAGCATCAGCAAAAAGTAATTTCAACATTTTCTCTAGTCTTCCCATAAAAGCTACTTATCATCATCTTACACAAAACCATGAAACTGAAACACAAGGACGAAATCACAAGATACCACTATAGAGGAGAGACAAAGAAGTACTGACCAGATAAAGTATCTGAAACTAACTCCATGATGAGATACAGTATCGATGACAAGGCCATACACAGTAAGCCAGAGTAACGAGACCCACTCCAAACCCATGAAGAAAACTGAGTCACTGGTGATATCTCAGTTTCAGTCACTTTAATCACTTGCTCCTACACACAACAACACAGTTCCAAATAAAAAATTCAACAAATTCATTCTAATATCTGATCTCAGTTTTTGTCAATAACCTAAATCTAGAATTCTAACAACATAAATTAGTAGAAATTGAAGCCACTGGCAAATTCAGCGAATCAATTTCGAACTAAAGAAGAATCAAATCCATTAAAAGCTAGAGGAGTCGCTCTTACTCTTGGTTTGCGTCGAGTGTAGGAGGCGGAGAAGATGTTGATCCTAGGTCTTTGGTTTTGATTCAGGAGAGGGATGATTTCGTCGGAAGATGATACAGGGGCGGAGGAAGCGTCGTCTAACGCCGGAGAATCTACATCTCGGACGGTAAGCTCAAGGGCGAGGTGTTCGTCGGCGATTCTGATCTCCGGAGACGAAGAAGCCATGATTACGAAATCAGCATCTAACAGACAAAACGGAAAGATAACGAAAAGTCAAAGAGACGACGCTTCCGAATGTATTGTTTTTGACGTTTGCCGTTAAAACCCACGTTAACGGTTAAATAAAAAAAAAAAGTAAACCACTAAACTAGAACTGAGATTAAACAGAGCAGTCTAATTTCAATTGGGCTTAAAAAAGACATTACAGGCCCAATCACTCGATTAAGCCCAATTCGGATTACACCTTGGTGAAAAGATAAGTCGACGGCTCTACTCCTCCGATACGATTCCGGTGAGAAGTGATGCGAGCAGGTTCTGTCTGCTTTAAGCTCCTCATTTCTGATTCTTTCAAACGTTCTTAAAAAAACATGTCAACGACATTGTTAAAAACAATTCAGCTAAACCAGTTCTCACTTCTTGGAACTGCCTTGATTAGAAGGAGGAGTAACAACGTCTCCGTGAGGTGTTGTGGAAGCCAAACAGCGACGACCCATGAAGCTAAACAGACTTCTCCGTCGAGGGTTGCACCCAAAAACCATAAAAGCAACAAGCTTGATGAGATTCTGAGAGACTACGAAGCTGTAATTGGGATAGAGACTCATGTGCAGCTCTCTACATTGACAAAGGCGTTTTGTAGCTGCTCTAACAATTACGGGTCGTATCCAAACACAAGTATTTGTCCAGTTTGTATGGGTTTGCCTGGTGCTTTGCCTGTTTTGAATTCAAAAGTTGTTGAATTTGGTGTTAGATTGGGTTTAGCTTTGAACTGTGAGTTGTCTCTCAAGTCTAAATTCGATAGGAAGCAGTATTTTTATCCAGATCTTCCTAAAGGTTATCAGATTTCTCAGTTTGATATCCCTATTGCATCTGGTGGCTATGTGGATTTGGATATT
>NC_025703.1:16966642-16973620 GCF_000633955.1 Camelina sativa | reverse complement strand
TGTTTGTGTTACTTATGGTTTGGTGTATTATTATGTGGTGCAGGTAGATCTGAATAGAGCAGGGGTTCCTTTACTTGAGATTGTTTCTGAACCTGATATGAGGAGTGGTGTAGAAGCTGCTGAATACGCTTGTGAAATGCAACGGATTGCGAGGTATTTGGGAGTTAGTAATGGGAATATGCAAGAAGGCTCTCTTCGCTGTGATGTCAATATCTCAATCCGTCCCATTGGGCAAGCTGAGTTTGGCACCAAGGTTTCTTTCTTTGTCATTTGTAGATTCTTCTTAGTTAAACCAGTGAAACGGATGGATCAACTCATTGCATTTTCATTTCATCTGGCTGATGATACAGGTGGAGATAAAGAATTTGAACGCATTTTCAGCAATGAGCAGAGCAATTGACTTTGAAATTTCAAGACAGGCACTTCTCTACGATCAAGGCAAAGCTGACCAGATTGTAACCGAGACTCGGCTTTGGGATGAAGGCGCTCAGGTTCTAAGATTCATTTGGTTGCAATAATATCCATATCTGTCTCTTTTTTCATATCCATCAGAAACTAACTTGAGTAGGTGTTCAGAAAACGGTAACAATGAGGAAAAAAGAAGGGCTTGCTGATTACCGCTACTTTCCAGAACCAGATCTTCCAGAAGTTATCCTTACACAAGAATACGTTGATAGCATCCGTGCTTCTTTACCAGAACTTCCTGAAGCAAAGCGCAGGAGGTATGAGGCGATGGGTCTAGGCATGCAAGATGTGCTTTTCCTCGCTAATGACGTCAGTGTAAGTCCTACTTACTCTATGTTGATGATATTTTAGTTTCATGTTATCTTCACAAAATGCTGAGAGCAAAAGAGTAAATATTGATATTTTAGTTTCATGTTATCTTCACAAAATGCTGACAAGTTAACTGTTGTTTGAATGAATGGCTCTTAGGTTGCAGAATATTTCGATGCAGTCATCGGTAAGGGCGCTGAAGTGAAGTTGGCAGCAAATTGGATAATGGGAGATATTGCTGCTTACTTGAAAAATGAGAAACTTTCTATCAATGATATGAAACTCACTACCCAAGAGTTGGCTGAGCTGATAGCTGCCATCAAAGATGGAACCATTAGCGGAAAGATTGGAAAGGAGGCCAGTTTCAATTCAGTTTAAAATTCCATCATCTTTCGTTTAGATCAATGCAAGTTATTCCTTTATCTTTTTATTTTTGCAGATACTGTTTGAGCTATTGGCCAAAGGTGGAACCGTCAAAGGAATGATAAAGGAGAAAGATTTGGTTCAGGCAAGTCCATGCTATACCACAAAATGTTCTATAAAAGAGTTAAATTCAGAGAAGTACATTTTTCTAATTGAAGAAATGGGTATCTTGAAGCTTCATTTTTCAGATCATATTTTATGAAATATGTATGTTAGACTAAAAAGGTAATGTAGTGGGACATTGCATAAAATCTATTTGCTAGATGGGGTAAGTTGATAAGGTCCGTAAGAACGTCAGCAGTATATATCTTCATGGTTCTTAGGGATAGGCGGATGGCTAAGAAATGTTCCTATAGCTAGGTAGTTAATTAAACTAGCAATCCGAAGTGACTCGGCTAACATATTCTAAAGAGATCATGAATGATTTTTGCTTATGTGTGACACACGCTGCAGATAACCGATCCTGCAGAGATCGAGAAAATGGTTATTAAGGTGGTCTCCGAGAACCAGAAGCAGCTTGAGCAGTACCGCAGTGGGAAAACTAAGCTTCAAGGCTATTTTGCTGGCCAGGTATGGCAGTTACCGTCTGCATTTTTTAAAAAACTTGTACCTTGTGAACCAGTTCAAACTCTTAGATGCTTTGTTACAGGTTATGAAAATGTCAAAAGGCAAGGCAAACCCAGGTTTACTGAACAAGATCCTCCTGGAGAAGCTCAATGCCAAAGACTGATTGAAGCTTCAGCACTGACACTTTGACAGAGTTATTGCTCTTGAAAATGGTATAGAGTGATTTGTGCTCCGTTGGATAATGCTCTTGAACTAGAGTGTTCTGTACAAATATTTTATTTGGAACTGCATTGCCATCAAATTGTTGTCTAAGAGGCAGACCATCATGTCCTATACACCATTTGTTTTTTTTTTTTTGAATTTAATGTTAAGTTATATTCAAAAGAAAAAATACTTTGTTACAACTAATGCATCTGTTTCAGAATAGAATTAAGCTGAACTTAGACTTGAAAAAACCCCAAACTTTGAAAGTAAATACGGTTGTAAAGAAGCTAGAGATGTGACTGTAACCAGAGCTGAAAAGCTGTTTGAAACCGGTGATCCCCCATTCTCCTAATTGCCAGGAGCTGATCTCGAACCTGTCTGTCCACCCAGTCAATTATATGCGCAGCAGTAGTTGGCGACTCCCCATGCCTCCTCCCATTGTGTTCTCTCCAGACTGAATACACCGTAGCCTGGAGAACATATCGAATGAGAAACCCTTCTGATCGAGGCAACTGAGATTGAGAAATGTGAGCCATTAGAATAGACCGATCCGTTGAGAAAGCAGTCTTGAGTAGATTCTTCGCCAAACTGGACCACACATCCGAGACAAACGGACATGAGAAGAAGAGATGGTCACGCGTCTCTAAACTCAAATTGCAGAAAGAACACATTCCCGCAGCCCCACCATTCCACATAATCATACGAGCACCAGTGGACAGACGGTCTTGGACAGCAAGCCACACACAGAAAGAGAACTTTGGTGTACAATGAGTGAACTAAACCCCCTTATGCCAGGCTACCGTACTCGCTGTGGTTCTAATATGGTTCCATGTATCCAATCTGGAAAACTTGGATCGAAAAACATCATTCTTACCCCGCCATAGAAATTTATCCTCCCCTAATGAGCGGACTTCCCTCAGTTGGTACAGGATCTGTTCAACCTCATTGAGCTGATCCCCCCGATACCGTCTTCGACGATGGTGATCCCATGCTTCCGCTAATTTGCTTTGCCTAGATATTCCCAAGTCGATAATCCCGCTCTCCCCCACTGCCTCCAAAAGATATCCCATGTTCGACCAGCTATCATACCAAAAAGAAACGGTCTCACCATTTCCCACTTCGACTTTGCAAAAATCTCGAGCCAGACCCCTGTATTTAAGCAGCTTTTTCCATATCCACGAGCCAAGACTGGTGGTGTCCTTCACTGACCAAAAAGAAGCCTGCTTGAGTAAGTTTGAATGAACCCACTGAACCCACAAAGAGTTACCTCTTGAGACCACACGCCAGATTAACTTCAAATAACTCACCGTATTGGCTTCACGTAGAGATCTCAGACCAAGCCCCCCCCTCAGCTTTCGGCTTACAAACTGCCTCCCACGACACCTTAGCTTTCTTAGGATTCAAATCAACCCCGGACCAGAGGAAACCCGAGCACATGGAGCCAATAGTCTCCAAACATTTTTTAGGTAGACAGTAAGCACCTAGCCAAAAGTTACAAACACTCCAGAGCACCGAGGATATCAAGTTGAACCGTCCCGCATAAGAGAGATGACGTGCTGTCCACGAACCTATCCGCTTGCGAAGCTGTTCCAGCAAGGGAGAGCAGCCGGCAAGTGTTAGCTGTTTTGTGACCAGCGGCAAGCCTAGATATCGAACCGGCAGACGACCGACGTCAAACGGGATTTGAGCCTCCGGTATAACTGACTCCCCAGCCAAATAGATTGTGGATTTCTCCATACTGATCTTCAACCCTGACATCCTAGCAAACTCCGCAAAAACATCAAGAATGCACGTGATAGAACGCAGCTTACCGTCCGTTAGGACCATAAGATCATCTGCAAAACTCAAATGCGTGAGACCTAGCTGACGACACCGTGGATGGTAACCGATCAACCGCTCTCCAGCCGCCTTATCAAGCATTTTTGAAAGGACATCCATGCAGATGACAAACAAATACGGCGATAACGGGCAACCCTGACGGAGGCCTCTAGAGCTTCGAAAATAGCCTGCAAGTTCCCCATTCACTTGTACTGAAAAAGAAGCTGTAGATACACAGAGCATCAACCAGTGAATAAATAGTGGCGGAAAGTGCATAGCAGAGAGGGTTTTAGCGAGAAACGACCACTGAACCGAGTCAAAAGCTTTGGAAATATCAATCTTGATTGCACATCGACTAGAGATAGAGTCCTTGTGGTAGTCTTTGACCAACTCTGTTGTCAACAACACATTCTCAATCAGCAACCTATCTTGAACAAACGCCGACTGATTATTGGAGATAAACTTGGGCAGCACACGCTTCAGTCTATTAGCTAAAACTTTGGAAATCACCTTATATAGCACATTGCAACAAGATATAGGCCTATAATCTTTCATTTGCCTTGCGTCCAAGGATTTGGGAATGAGTGCAAGTATAGTTGCCTACATTGCAACAAGATATAGGCCTATACACCATTTGTTGCTTTTCCAGCCAACCGAGCTTTAAAACATTACTTCTATAAACAATAAAACTTTCCCTAAACTCATGCTTTGATTAATACGTTAAACCAAAAGGAAGTTCAAAAGCAAATCAAACCAAAAGTTAAAAAAGATGTTTGAACAATCAGTTGGGGAATAAAACCAAAAACAAAACAGCTAATGAATACTGAATAGTTCCTGAAAAGGACAAAGAAATGAAATTACACCCATACATTCTTCTGTTTCTTCAATAATAATCCAAATACATAGGAGGCCAGTATGTATTGTAATCTGGATGAACGAGTGGGACATAAGGAAGTGGCGCCACACCCTGACCCGCTTGGGGTTGTATCAAATATGGCGGCAGGTGACTTGGTGCTAGCTGAGCAAGCATAAGAGGAACTCCAAACATTGTTGTGTCATTCGTAGAACCTAATGGATCATCAAGCATTCCGACGTGATCTCTAGGCTCTTCTTCATTTGTCTTAGCTGATTTTGACTTGGTTGCAGAAGAAACATGTTTTAGCTTAAACAGAATCTCACTCTTCAAATCGTTCACTAACTTCTTCAAATTCTTGAACTGTGCATCGTAATCCCTCTCCTCTTTCGACTCATCAGTATAATTCCCAACTCTGTCAAATAAATTTAGAAAAATTAAAAGAGGAAAGTTTTAAGTACCTTGAGACTCAAGCAAAAGTAAAGAGAAAGCAAGACATACTCTATTTGGAGATGAGCAGGTTCATTTCCATCCTCAGTTATGACAACAACAAGAATTTTATCATTCATAACCAAGCACTTAACCAGAGCTTTCCTCACTTTAGTCTTTGATCCCTTTACCGGTTTTTTATAAACAAACGCATACTCCTGGTCGAATTCGTTCCACCCTTCAATCCCAACCAAACCTAGAAATCGAGAATCGAACAAATCAGAATCCTAAAAACCCTAGAACGAATTGTATACAAAAATAAAACCCTAAAACGAAATCATGAATACTAACTCTTAGTGGTTGGTGACGATAGAGCGTCGTGAACGAAGGCAGGACGTCCGGTGGCAGTGAGGATGAAACCGGAAATTACGAAAGAAGCGTGAACTACGAAAGCTACTTTGTCGTAGTTATTGCGAAAACCAGGCATAACTGACCTGATCACACCCATCACTGCATGAGGAGTCGCCATTGATTCCGTCTGTAGAGTTCTCGTGAAGTTCAGATGTTCTCCCTTTAGAGTTTATTGTTTCCCAAGTAGTAATGTCAAAAATGTATCTAGCTGAGCGTAAAGGTAATAGAAAAAGGAGTTACATTAGTTCATTAGTTGGTATAATTATCGAGAAGATAAGTATTTTATTGCATTTTTCTTTTCTTTTACTAATTTCCCGGATTAATTACAATATATCTCTATTCACCACAAAAATATCCACTAACAAACAAAAAAAAAATAATCACAACGAAGATAAGTTAAAGAGGGTAAAATTAGTTGGTATAATTATCAACAAAAGAAAATAATTTCATCGTTTTTCTTTTCTTTTGCTAGTTTTCCGGAGTTACAACAAATCTCTCTATTCTACCACAAATATATCCACTAACCAAAACAAAAACAAAAAAGAACCACAACGAAGATAAGTTGAAGAGGGCAAAATGACGGAAAAAGAGTGTCCTATTTTATCAGTTGAAATTATAACTACGCACCCTTTGATATGGTTAACTTTATATTCAAGCACCACCTCATCCGAGAGGGAGCAAGTAGGAAGGAGCCAATAGATAAAAAAAACAAGCTAGAGTCATTAGTATTCTTCATACACTTGAGATTTGAACTCCTTTTCTAATATCTCTATTGGGAATTTTATATAAACACTGCGGTGCTATATACTAGGTTTTTTTTTTTCGCTTAAATTCGAAGATTTAAAGAGATCCGCTTTTTATTCCTTTCCAAAACAAATAATATTCAGCGGTTGCAAGTTGCGAAACATGGGAGAGCCCAAACATGTAGTAAACCACTGAAACCGTACAAAAGAAATCTCATATTGCTTGAGATCCACTCACCTTTTCACCTAATCCCTCCTAGACAGAATTATCTGCCTTTTAAAATGACAACAGAGAAAAAAAAAATCTCTTTTATTTATGCTTCCATAAATTGGGTTGTTTCCTTCACTATTGCTTGCTCAAGTTTCTGATGACGTATGGAAGTATGCCTCCATGGTTGAAGTAAGCCAATTCCACCTGTGCACATTTTGTTTACCAGTATTAGTTAACATTGTAATGCTTTTTTGCTCGACTACACATTTTTGGAGATTGAAGTATTTACCTCAGTGTCGAAGCGGACTGTGCAAGTGAAAGATTTTCCGTTGTCAGTAGTGACAGTAACATCTTGGCCAGGTCTAATTTCTGAGATGTCGGTTGGGAGATGGATTGTGTAGCGCTCGTGACCAGTCAATCCAAGAGTATCGGCATCTTCCCCAGACTTAAAGCACAACGGAATGATTCCCATTCCCACCAAGTTGCTTCGGTGAATTCTCTCAAAACTCTTTGCAATCACTGCTTTCACACCCTGCCAATCCCAA
>NC_025703.1:16964284-16965993 GCF_000633955.1 Camelina sativa | reverse complement strand
TGGTTGAAGTAAGCCAATTCCACCTGTGCACATTTTGTTTACCAGTATTAGTTAACATTGTAATGCTTTTTTGCTCGACTACACATTTTTGGAGATTGAAGTATTTACCTCAGTGTCGAAGCGGACTGTGCAAGTGAAAGATTTTCCGTTGTCAGTAGTGACAGTAACATCTTGGCCAGGTCTAATTTCTGAGATGTCGGTTGGGAGATGGATTGTGTAGCGCTCGTGACCAGTCAATCCAAGAGTATCGGCATCTTCCCCAGACTTAAAGCACAACGGGATGATTCCCATTCCCACCAAGTTGCTTCGGTGAATTCTCTCAAAACTCTTTGCAATCACTGCTTTCACACCCTGCCAATCCCAAATTTTTTTTGTTTCAGATAAAACAGTAAGACAGGTTTATGCGGAAAAAAACACACGAGGGAAGTGACTCTGAACCTGTAGCATGGGTCCCTTGGCAGCCCAATCACGTGAACTACCACTTCCATACTCAGCTCCAGCGAGAATAATTGTGTCTTCACCAGCTGACTTGTATTTCTGATACATTTGACATTATGATAAGGAGACATTAGACTTGATCAACGTACAGTCAGTCAGTAATACAAAATTCAGTTAGATAAACACAAACCATTGCTGCGTCGAAGACTGAGAGCTTCTCTCCAGATGGAATGTGAACTGTCTTGGGGCCAACTTCACCATTCATGAGCTTGTTAACGATACGGATATTAGCGAAAGTGCCTCTGGCCATTATCTCATCATTCCCTCGGCGACTTCCATATGAGTTGAAGTCCTTACGGTCAACACCACGCTCGAGGAGAAACTTAGCAGCGGGACTGTCCTTTTGGATGTTCCCAGCTGGAGAGATGTGATCGGTAGTGATACTGTCTCCAAAGTTGAGCAAACAGTAAGCATCCTTCACATTGTGTGGCCCTGGAGGATCCATGGTCATGTCCTTAAAGTATGGAGGCTCGTGAATGTAAGTGGAGTTGGGATCCCATGAGTAGAGGGAATCTTCAGGAACAGACAACTTATTCCACATGGGGTTACCCTTGGTGATTGACTCATATGTTGCTCGGAACATGTCAGGCAAAACACTGGATTGAACAACCTGATCCATACGCCAAAAGACTAATTTTAATATTTGTGTACCAGAAGTAAATTTGTTCTTTGGTTGTAAGTTCTATATACCTCAGCAATTTCCTCAGTGGTTGGCCAGATATCCCTTAGGAAGACATCCTTGCCGTTCTTTCCAGTGCCAATAGGCTCCGTTTCAAAGTCAATGTTAACCTGTAAAATAAGAAAGAGGAATGTTAAATTTCCAAAATGATGATGAGTTATATGTCATTATCACATACAACAAAACATTTGACAAGTTTTCGTGATTTATTACCGTGCCAGCAAGAGCGTAGGCAACCACCAAAGGAGGAGATGCAAGGTAGTTGGCTCTTGTTAGTGGATGAACACGCCCCTCAAAGTTCCTGTTCCCAGACAGCACAGCAGCCGCCACAATATCTAACAAGCACAGAAAACTTTGAATCAATAACACCATACAATTAACCACATATATAAAATAATAATAATATAAGAAGGTCCAAAGTAAGTCTAGTTGTGAATCTCAATAATACCATTTTCAGTAATAGCAGCTCCCACTGATTCATTAATTTCTCCAGAATTCCCAATGCAGGTAGTGCAACCGTAGCCGACAATAT
>NC_025703.1:16953910-16963457 GCF_000633955.1 Camelina sativa | reverse complement strand
AAAACATTTGACAAGTTTTCGTGATTTATTACCGTGCCAGCAAGAGCGTAGGCAACCACCAAAGGAGGAGATGCAAGGTAGTTGGCTCTTGTTAGTGGATGAACACGCCCCTCAAAGTTCCTGTTCCCAGACAGCACAGCAGCCGCCACAATATCTAACAAGCACAAAAAACTTTGAATCAATAACACCATACAGTTAACCACATATATAAAATAATAATAATATAAGAAGGTCCAAAGTAAGTCTAGTTGTGAATCTCAATAATACCATTTTCAGTAATAGCAGCTCCCACTGATTCATTAATTTCTCCAGAATTCCCAATGCAGGTAGTGCAACCGTAGCCGACAATATGGAAACCCTGTTGATTCAGATATTCTTGAAGTCCACTGCATGGAATATAATATACAATTAACATTTCCCGCACAAAAGAAAGAATTAGCCTTTAACAACAAAGAACTTGAAAAACTACAACATACCTCTTTAACAAGTATTTTGTAACAACCCCTGAGCCTGGAGCAAGACTTGTCTTTATCCAAGGCTTAACCTGAAGAGGCAAATTTTTGATAAAAGATCAAGAAAAGTCAAGGAATCAGATCGATTTCTAGTTTGATATCGGAAAACCAACCTGTAGGCCGAGGTCAGAAGCCTTTTTTGCAACAAGACCAGCACCAAGCATGACGCTGGGATTTGATGTATTAGTACAGCTTGTGATTGCAGCAATCACAACACTTCCATGTTTAAGCTCAGCTGGTTGTCCATTGAACGAAAAATTTGCCACCTTCTCTTGTGCCTCTTTAGGTATAGCAAAACCCTGTAAAAAATGTAAATTCAAGAATAAACAATGGTACTTAAAATGTGCGCCAACAGCCAGCCAGTCTAAAGAACGAGTAAATGCTGAAGAAATAAGTCCTCTACAAAACGAAACATCTAGTTACATACCTTAAACCCAACTTTACTGTCGAGACATGAATGCCAGTCAGCTTTCATATCTTTCAAAGTAACACGATCATGTGGCCTGCAAAGAAGATATCGATAATATGGTCATGATCAATTAACCAGACAATAAGCTTCGTGATTACAAAAACTAACAGAACCCATACCTCTTTGGTCCAGAAATGCAAGGTTCAACATTATCCAGGTTCAGTTCTAGATATGACGAATAAACCCTGTCTATCTGAGGCTGAAATTTATTCACAAAGCAAAGTCAAAAAAAAACCTGAAACGATATGAAAAACTTAAAACCCAAATATATTACGTATACGGCTGATTTACCTCATTGTAGTCAACAAACATATTGTTTGCCCGAAGATATGCTTCAATCATGGCCACCTGCCATGAAAATATTTTATCAGACCAGATATCTGAATATATATATATAGAAGGAAGATTACAGCCAAACACTCACGGTCTCGTCGNCCATTGAACGAAAAATTTGCCACCTTCTCTTGTGCCTCTTTAGGTATAGCAAAACCCTGTAAAAAATGTAAATTCAAGAATAAACAATGGTACTTAAAATGTGCGCCAACAGCCAGCCAGTCTAAAGAACGAGTAAATGCTGAAGAAATAAGTCCTCTACAAAACGAAACATCTAGTTACATACCTTAAACCCAACTTTACTGTCGAGACATGAATGCCAGTCAGCTTTCATATCTTTCAAAGTAACACGATCATGTGGCCTGCAAAGAAGATATCGATAATATGGTCATGATCAATTAACCAGACAATAAGCTTCGTGATTACAAAAACTAACAGAACCCATACCTCTTTGGTCCAGAAATGCAAGGTTCAACATTATCCAGGTTCAGTTCTAGATATGACGAATAAACCCTGTCTATCTGAGGCTGAAATTTATTCACAAAGCAAAGTCAAATAAAAACCTGAAACGATATGAAAAACTTAAAACCCAAAAATATTACGTATAAGGCTGATTTACCTCATTGTAGTCAACAAACATATTGTTTGCCCGAAGATATGCTTCAATCATGGCCACCTGCCATGAAAATATTTTATCAGACCAGATATCTGAATATATATATATAGAAGGAAGATTACAGCCAAACACTCACGGTCTCGTCGCTTCTTCCAGTCAATTTGAGATACTGTAGAGTAACATGATCCACAGGGAAGAAACCCATGGTTGCACCATACTCGGGAGACATATTGGCAATTGTGGCCCTGTCAGCTAGGGAGAGCCCACTCATGCCATCACCTAAGACGAAAAAAAGTAGGCTTTATCATTTTCTGAAAACACACATCTCTATTAAAAAGGAGCAATACACACAAGAGCTCAGAAGGATATATATTACCATAGAATTCAACAAACTTTCCAACAACACCATGCTTCCTCAGCATTTGAGTCACTGTTAGAACCAAATCAGTAGCTGTTACACCATTGCGCATTTTTCCGGACAGTTTGAATCCAACAACACCAGGCAATACCATACTCATGGGCTGTCAGCAAAAAGAGTTGCAGTATAAGAAAGGTTCACAAGCCTCACTAAAATGGAGCAGAAGAGACGTAAAATATAGTGATCTAATCTATATTCAGTAACATAGCCTTCCGATTCATCAGCATAGGATAGGGGTAATGTTAATAATCAGACCAGTTTACCTGGCCAAGCATTGTTGCCTCAGCTTCAATACCTCCAACTCCCCATCCAGCAACTCCCAAACCATCAATCATAGTGGTATGTGAATCAGTTCCAACCACGCTGTCTGGGTATAGAAGGCCTTTGGTATTGAACACAACTCTTCCAAGATATTCCAAATTGACCTGAATGATCAAAATGGGGTCAAATTGAGACATTCAATGCCAAAATCCAAATACAAACTTTAGGTCAGACAAAAGAAGATAATAAATGAAAGAAACATTTCAATACACTGAAATCATGTGGTTGAAAAGGTTACATATCAATGTCAGAACAAGTATAGAAACAAACAATTGACTTGCGTACTGAAAAAAAGTTACCTGATGCACAATACCAGAACCAGGAGGCACAACAAGCATGTTCTGGAACGCAGTAGAACCCCATTTAAGGAAAGCAAACCTTTCCTTGTTCCTCTGGAACTCAAGCTCCATGTTTGCTTGCACTGCGTTTTCAGACCGAGCAACATCAACTTGAACTGAGTGGTCAATTACAAGATCCACCGGAACCTGAGAGACACTGTACACATAAGAAATCTAGAAGAACCCTAAGCTAAACAGATAGCATCGATATGTGGGAAATAAAAAAAGTACCAAGGGATTAATTTTGTTGGAATCACTGCCCAGCTTGTTCATCGCATCACGCATACAAGCAAGGTCAACAACAGCTGGGACTCCAGTAAAGTCCTGCCACACAACAAAACAAAGGGTTAAGACTTACGAACATGAAAACAAACAAGACACAATTCATTTTGGCATCCCCTACACCAAACAGTTACCTGCAGAAGAACACGAGCTGGTTTAAACGGAATCTCGACTTGTTTAGGAGATGTCNACAACTCTTCCAAGATATTCCAAATTGACCTGAATGATCAAAATGGGGTCAAATTGAGACATTCAATGCCAAAATCCAAATACAAACTTTAGGTCAGACAAAAGAAGATAATAAATGAAAGAAACATTTCAATACACTGAAATCATGTGGTTGAAAAGGTTACATATCAATGTCAGAACAAGTATAGAAACAAACAATTGACTTGCGTACTGAAAAAAAGTTACCTGATGCACAATACCAGAACCAGGAGGCACAACAAGCATGTTCTGGAACGCAGTAGAACCCCATTTAAGGAAAGCAAACCTCTCCTTGTTCCTCTGGAACTCAAGCTCCATGTTTGCTTGCACTGCGTTTTCAGACCGAGCAACATCAACTTGAACTGAGTGGTCAATTACAAGATCCACCGGAACCTGAGAGACACTGTACACATAAGAAATCTAGAAGAACCCTAAGCTAAACAGATAGCATCGATATGTGGGAAATAAAAAAAGTACCAAGGGATTAATTTTGTTGGAATCACTGCCCAGCTTGTTCATCGCATCACGCATACAAGCAAGGTCAACAACAGCTGGGACTCCAGTAAAGTCCTGCCACACAACAAAACAAAGGGTTAAGACTTACGAACATGAAAACAAACAAGACACAATTCATTTTGGCATCCCCTACACCAAACAGTTACCTGCAGAAGAACACGAGCTGGTTTAAACGGAATCTCGACTTGTTTAGGAGATGTCTTTTCCCAGTCAATAATCTTCTCAACATCTTCCTTGGTTACTTGGAAGTTATCACAATTACGAATCGCAGATTCAAGAAGAATCCTGATAGAGTATGGCAGTTTATCTACAAACAGAGCACTTCTCTTAGATTCTGATCCTTCTGTAACTTTCTCAATCAAAATGTTCAGAGAGATATTTAAAAAATCGTTACCAATCCGTGGATCATTTAGAGCAGGCAAGCTGTAGAACTTTCCGAATTCGCCACCACCAGGCTTAGGAAGAGTAGTGAAGATCCCCTTGTACGGATGCTCAGACGCTGAAACAACACAAAAAACAAATGAAAATGGTAATCACTAGAGTAAACCATCAGTTCCATATCGCAAAACCTATACTAATCACAGAAATCTCAATTTCATAAGCTTATAAATCGGAAAATTCAAGCTAGATCCATCCGATCGAAGAAATTACCCATGGAAGAGAAGGTTCTCTGGAGACGGTCTAAGACAGGAGAAACGGCTCTGATCTGAGAGGTAAGGCTAAACGGAGACGGTTTTGAGTGAAAGCAATGGCTCCAGCGAGGAAGTGAGCGAAAAGCAGGTGAAATGGTACCAAAAGATCTTCGAGTGAGAAGAGACGAATGAGATGCGACGGAGGGGGACAATAACGATCGGAAGGAGCAGAGAGAAGAAGAGCGAGAAGAAGCAGCTCGAAGGATCGAGGAAGTAGCGGAAGATGAAGCAGTTATATACATGATGTATGTAATCACGCTTCCAGATGCAGATTCAGATACTGACAGAGGATAAGGATAATGATTTATGGGAGAAGGTTTTTTGATTGATCAATTGGGAGCGATCATGGAGGCGCTGATGAATAATGAATCTGACGTTGGAGGCGTGTGGAGACGAAACGAAAGAGGCCTAGGGCTGAGTGCCACAAAGTCAATCTTTCCTCTGCAAGGGAATATTATTTTGTTTTTTTGGCTAACAAGTAAGGGTAAAACCGGGTTTTTCAGACTATGAATTTTGTGTATTTTTTTTTTGAGTGAATTAGGAAAATAAATTGTTATTTTGTTATGATATGATATTGAAATTCTCGTCGATCTCAGTTGAAAAATGAGAATAGGATTTTGGAATTTCAACTAAAAAGTGGGAAATTGGCAAAAATAACAAACAAAAAAACTGTAATTAAATGAGTAACTTTTCTAACCACAAATAAGTTATATTCTCTGTATTTTATATAATAATTCTAAAAATACCTTCATTCATATTAATTCTACTTGTACTTCCACTTCTTCCTCCTGCCACCACCGTCCATCGCCGCTCCAATCACTATCACCGACCGCCGCTCCGGCCACCATCGCCGGCTACCGCTCCAGCCACCACCTCCTCCGGTCACCACCATCAACACTAAAATTGTAATTTTTTTTGTCCTTCATCTTATTCTTCTAATTTTTGGTATTAATGTGCTATATCCTTAATTAAATCTCTGAATTTGGCTACTGGGCAATTTGACCCCTAAAAAATCCACTTAAACATAAAGAGTAACGAAAAAAAATTATAATAGATTTGATTATTATTTTCCGTCATTTATTAAATTTTAATAATTTTAAAAAAAATATTTTGAATAACATAGATTTTTTAATAATTTTTATATAAAATTAATCCAAATCTTTGGACCACACTTTTCGTAAACATTATCAACACAAATTAATGACGGAAACAATAGCAGTAATGTCCTTTTGGCATTGCTGTATCTAGACACTGGCAACGAGGATATGTTTTCTTTCCGATGGCGTCTTTGCATTTTGAAGAAGAAGCACAATATCCAGGAAACCATCCAACAATGCTATCTTTATTTTCGCTGACGTCAACTATTTTATAACAAGAAAAAAAAATAGGTTGTGAATTGATGATCTAACAAATTATGGGAAAAAAATATCTCATAACAACAGTTTTTGCTATAAACTACGAATGTTTTTTCATATTATGTGAATATCTCATCAATCGAAAGAAGAAGACCGTATTACCTTGAGCATGACTCATAACAGAGATCACAAGAACACATAAAAACATGAATAAAGTAGCAGATTTCATGATTCAAAAGTAAAACTAATGAAATAGTTTCTATTTTTTTGTATTTTCTTGATCTTGAAATGAATATTTTTATTTTATCAAAATTGATAGTATATATACCCAAACATCAATATATTCAATCTTTTTGAAAATAGGATATCCATATATGAAAATATATTCTACCTAATTTTTTAATATAGTCAAACTAGATTTGTATATTCTACCTTTAATACGATTTTTGTAATATTTGACAGAATCTTAACAAAATATAGTATCTAGCTATTCCTATATATCAATTTATATATCTTAGTAACATCTTGTAGCCATTTAAGTCAAGTATTTTAATGGCTCAAATTTGATAGTATATAAACCCAACACACACACTTTCTAGGATGTATTTAACAGATCAAATTAAGATATTTATGATATAATTATTAAAACATCAATATATTCAATATTTTTGAAATAGGATATCCATATATGAAAATATATTCTACCTAATTTCTTACTATATTAAAATTAGATTTGTATATTCTACCTTTAATGAAATTTTTGTAATATTTAACAAAATATTAACAAAATATAGTATCTAGCTATTCCTATATATAAATAGATATATATCTTAGTAATCTTGTAGCCATTTAACTCAAATATTTTAATGACTTATTGTAATATTAAAAAATTATTTAATACTATTAATATTAATATTATTACAGTTTACTAATTCTTATCATCTAAAACTATGTAATTTATCTAATACTTGTAAGGTTTTTGAGAAAATTATATTATTTTTTAAAATTTATAATGTTTCAAAAAAATTAAAGAAATTTAAGATAATTTATTTTCGGAATTTCAAATGCTTCATTTTTAAGTATTTTATAATTATTTTAGTTTTTTCAAGAATATAGGAATTTTTTATTTTGTATTTTGAATATCTTAAAAATATATAAGGTACTTTACAAATAAATATTTTTTTATTTAGTTGCTTAAGAAAATAAGTTTATGTAATATAACGGAATAAAAATTTATCTATGAATTTTTTTGTACTATCAAAAAGTTTATATATTATAAATGGTATATATATTTATGAAACTTTTTCTATTTTGAGTTACCATACTAACAAGAAAAGTTAGTCCGAGCCTAATACATAAAGAAAGGGTATCACATGGATAGGGTTGGACGGCCCATATGCATATGGGTAGAGGGATAAAGCTGATAACTTTTATAGCCATGAAGTTGTGGCCTAGTGGCCAGACTAAC
Organism: Camelina sativa; assembly: GCF_000633955.1. Lineage (NCBI taxonomy): Eukaryota > Viridiplantae > Streptophyta > Magnoliopsida > Brassicales > Brassicaceae > Camelina > Camelina sativa. Next base: position 16,955,930 of record NC_025703.1, on the reverse strand, counting down.
ATGACGATTCTTCCACTAAGCTAGAACCACTAGGCAACAACTTCCTCGTTATAAATGTTAGTTGTAATAAGTTTATTTTCATATGAGAAAATACTATTTTTCTACCAAGGCAAGTAGCAACGACTAAGCTTGATTATGAGCCATTATTGGATAAGATCTTAAACAGATTAGTGAGTTGGACTAGTCGGTATTTAACTTATGCAAGTCGGTTCAGCTCGTTAAATATCAGTCATTACCACTGAAGAAGTGTTCTAAGGAAATAGAAAATATGTGCTCAGCTTTCCTTTGGAGTGGTTCTTCAAATATATATGATAAGGCTAAGGTAGTTGAGGAGGATGTATGTGTATCGAAGGAAGAGGGTGGCTTGGAATTCAGTGACTTCATGAGGTTTTTTGGGGTTTTGGTCGAAATTTGATAGGCAAAATACTTTTTTGACTATGGGTTTTTGTGGATGGCTTGGGTTCGTCAGTATGTGACAAAAAAAAAACAATGCTAAGGAGTCTATTTTGGACTTTTAGAATTGGCAGAAAATTCTGAAGTTGAGACCATTAGTAGCTGAATTTATACTTTGTGAGATCAGTAATTGTCATAACACATTTTTCTATTATGAAAATAATAAAGAAATTCACCATTGGATCTCAAAAAAATAAAATCTATCTTAACATTTTTGAAGTACATTTTTGTGTCATCCTCTCTTATCTTTGTATCCAAACAAGTCTCGACTAAATTCTCTACGATCCTTACAACTAAACACAATCATTTCCTTATTTGATAATATTAATTTCCTAAAATATATCTATCTAATTTAAAGAAATATGTTAGATCAAAATATAATTCACCTTTCATTTTTATTTAATCTTATATTTAATTATTTTAATTACTATTCAATACATAAAGTTAATAAAATTTTAGATTTTTTTCAGCATATAATGTGATTTGAATTTTTATAAACGAATATATATTAAAAATTATCTTAGGATATGTGTAACTAAACAAGTATATCCACATATAGAGCTCGACATACATTTTTGGAGTATAATAGGGTGTCATCACTTTTTGCCAACTTCGGATCGGGTTTTTAACTAAAATTATAACCGATTCAATTATCCGGATCCTCCTTAAGATTGCCAAATATTTTGGGTCGGTTTTTAATCCATATCATACTTATTTACATCCAATTAATGCCAATTAATGCCCATTGTATCTTAGGAAATATCTAATTTGCATGCCGAATTTTTAGGACCGAGTTTGACAAAAAAAATTGATAACCCAATTTATGTAATCACATCCCTATAATATAGCAATTAATTCAAGATGAATACATATTAGGAAATATCGAATTTGCGTTTAATAAACGATTACATATATGGTAAGATCTTATTAGCTTTAAATGTACACTATTAATCCAATAATATCAATCGAGAATCATAATAAGAATATGACAAATCATTCATTCCTAAATCATAACTAACAAATCGTAAAATGTATATTCTCAACTTGCGAATCAAGAGTTTCTACAAAACTCTACCAACATCCGTTAACAATATATATATCAACAAAATAATAGACTCGTGGTGTACCACGGGGTAAAACCTAGTTACAAGTAAGAAGGAAGGTTGTATTTTCTTTGAAGCTTCTGCATATTTATGTGAGTGTTTTTTTTTTTCATTTTGATATCCATGACATCTTCTGAGAATTCAACACAATTTTCCAATGGGAGATGATGAGGACGGTGAATGGGTTAGTTGATTTGTGTTTAAATTGTTGAAAAATGCATAACCTTGATTATTGAAGAAACGATACATGTTTAACAAATAGATAAAGTTGAAAATCTCTCTCAAGAACTATTATCGAGGCTTCAAATCCGTCAATCTCCTCCGACGCCGGTGAAGCTTTTGCTCACCGGCGTCGGGATCCCAGTCCATCTGTTCTCCTCCTTGCTAAAGCTTCTTTTATTTCTTCTGTTGTTTATTTATATTTTTCTCCGTTTCTTTTTTGGTTATGAACCCCCCCCCCCCCC
>NC_025703.1:16946080-16953649 GCF_000633955.1 Camelina sativa | reverse complement strand
AAAGACGCTTGTGGTTTCCGGTGAACCCCCTCCTCTTTCCTCTGAACGCTTGATGTGATTCTCCCAAGGAATCGACACTCTAAGGTAGGTAGACTGATAATCCTAGAACTTCGATGGCTCGCGAAGCTGGATGATAAGGCGTGAGATAAACTCGAAAATCCTTATGACCCAAACTCTCTTAAAACAAACCAAACAAAGCAAGGCGGTGGAACTTTAGATAGAAGCTTCGCGGAGACAGATGACAAGGCGTGAGATGAATCCCAAAAATCCTTGTGCCGTAGATTCTCTTATAATGATTCTTCAATCCTCAGCTAATGAATGGAAACATCAAGTGCGGTAGAATCACTTGATATACCGAAAACTCTTTGATGTAACCCACCAAGGAGAAAGAACAAGTTCCAAAGGAACAAAAGAGTTTACCACTCTCAATAAAAGATAAAAGATTTCTTGATTTCTCAAATGAGATTACATGTGTTTATAAAGAGATAGAAAACTTGGTCAAAAAGCCAAGTATTTCTTGAAACTAAAAAGACATTAAAGATAGTAAGTTGAATGAAGATTCAACTCTTGATGCATGTATCCCTTCCTCCAAAGTGGCTCTTGGTACATGTATCTCTATTTTCGTCACTCCTCTTTGACCACAAAATAAAGTGATTATTTTGGGCTTTCTTGGGCTTATATTAGGCTCAAAGTGGACTGGGCTTGATAGACATCATCCCCAATAGAATTTCTGATAACATGATTTTCACCCAGGGTATCAATTCCCTATGCAGTTGTAGTACAAAGGATTATCAATCCAAATGGTTGTTATACAATGCAAGTCAAGCCAAACAATAATGGGGGTTTTATCTAACAACCTAAAATAAGCAAAGGTAAATAAAAGAGCAAGAATCACTCGACCTAAGCATTCGATGCAAGCATTCGAGTACCAGATCGAGTGGGTAATCGGGTGACAGAGGTAATCAAGAACACAAAGATGAACAGCTCGAAGGTATACACGAAGCTAGTGATTGGGTACCAGTTCGGGTATGGGGTCAAGTTATAGATAAAAAGCTAAACAATCAAGATGTGAAAGCTCCTAAGGATGGGGTAATTGACTCATAAGTGCTCCTGACCAATTTGGGATGTCCTACATGCCTCAAGCAATATTCCCTAGATAATGAATCTCTTAAATCTTGCTAAAACACTCTCGTGATAGAAACAATCAACCTTAGTCACTCCCCTACCCAACTCTCGTTGGAGAAACATGACCAAGCAGGCATTACGAACTGATTTATTATTGTCAATAAACTCCTTACACATCTAATCTCTTAGGCTAAGTGAGTAAATATCTAGCATTGATTGATTCAAGCATTTCAACAACATCTCTAGATGGCAAAACACCCTAGATCTAATCTCAACCTCTCGGTCTGAAAATAGCATTAAAAACATCAATCTAGAAGGGAATTTATATAAAATAAACATTCAAACTAAGACATCCTAACTGATCAAGAATACATATTTGTCTAACCCGTCCCTAGAAACTTTATTTCACTACTCAGATCTCATGGTAGAAAGCATAGAAACACAAATGAATCAAAATTGCATTGTATAGAAAATAAGATAAAAGTGGTAGAGTACAGAATCGAAAACTAAAAAGAACAGCAAAAGAAACAAAATCAAATCCTAACTAAGTGGAAAAAGTGTTTGAGTCGCTTAATCTCTCTCTCAGAAGCTCTCGCTCTCTGTTCTGAGTGTCTGCGGCGTGCTAGGGCGAGAGGAAGAAGAGGGGGTTTATATATGGAAACCCTTTTAACCTAGCTGCTCATTCCTGCCCGAGGGTCTGCTCGAGACGGTGCACGAGGATCAAGTCGAGTAGTTCCTCGGGTAGGTCTTTTGGTTGTTCTTCCTGCTCTTAGATCCTCTTTGATCGGGTTGAGGCTCGAACTGTTCTTCTTGCACTATCGTTCCTTCGGGTACATGCTCGGTTTTGACCTTGTTTTCCCCATTTTAGGCTCTAAAGCACCTGTTTTCATCCAAAATGCACAAATGCAATAATGCAACACTCTAAATGGCCTAAATGCAAATTCCTACAGTTAAGGACCTAAAAATGCTAAGGTTAGGATATATACAATGCAAAATATGGACAAAAAGGGTGTCTAAAACATGTAAATTAGAGAGTTATCACACCCCCAAACTTACATCTTGCTAGTCCTCTACCAAGGAAGTAGGAGGATGAGGATTAAAAATGGGGACTCATAACCTTTTAATACTAAGCAAAGGATTCAAGCTATAGTCTTTAAAGATAGTTTAATAGTGCTAAGATCAATTAACATACTTACAAATATTTTTCTATGCTTATCACCATGCATCGATCTAGTTCATCCTCCAACTAACAGTAAAGACTTGCAATTCCAAAGAACATCTCTTTCACATTCATTAAAGTGTTTGGCGAATTCTTGCTAATGGAAAGTGAATCAAGCTCAATCGGTTTCAAAGGTAAGGCTTTTTGGTAGGTAGGTTTCAAACAATATCTTTAGGTGGCTTACTCTCAAAAGAAGGAAAGCTAGACAATTGTGAAAACTATCTAAGAATGAGAACAATTGGGGCATACAAAGCTTACCACTTGATGATCTACCCTTTTTCTCATTCACTTTCTTTTTTTCAAACACCCTAGAGTAAAACTGCTCACAACCTTGATTTTAACTCCCTTTTTTTTACAATCCCTAAGGTTTTAACTTTAAACATCAAGCTCTCGTTAATTTTTTTTTTAGTAGGATACTATAGCAAAATCTTTCTCTCTCTTTTTTTTTACTTAGAGACTTAGAGATAATTAAACTGAACCTTATGGACTTTCTTCTTTAGTTTCTCTTTTATCCCTCAACCCTACCCCAAATAAACATGCTAACCATCTATCTTTCAAAACCGATCCTATTAGCTAATTCAAATGATTCTAAACTTAAAACAAGACCCAGTTCTTTGTCGTTCTCAATACTCTCAAGGTTTCACAACCTATAGCACCATGAAAAGGCCTCACTCAAAAAATCACGACAAGGCTTGAAAGAAAGGTTTGGGTTCAAGGGTAAGGAAAACAATTCAGGTTAAACGAAAAGATTGGCAAAAATGGAGTGTTAACCCAAGTTTAGAGTTACCATGAGCAAGCATTCAAATTCCATAGGCAAGATAATTTAAGTTCAGGTTAAGTCCAATAATATAGAGATGTTGCAATTCAAGCAAGTTTTACACAAGTGGAGGAAGCTTTCAAAAGACACAAGGTTTTAAACAAAGATTTGTCATTTTTTTCCAAAGATTGATCTTGCAACAATGAATTGTGATTACGGGCTATAGTTTCAATCCTAAGGTTGGACTTTAAGCAAGGTGGTTTTAATCATTGCCCCCTAAAATGCATATGCAACAATCCTATATGAAGCAATCTAGAATCAATCCTAATATGTAAATGCAACTACATAAACACTTTTTTTTTTAATTTTTAAAATTTTCAATTTTTTTTTTTTGGTTTTTTATGCAAATAGATGCAGACTCAAATGAATAAAACTAGTATGCAAAAATTTGAAATGAGAAAATAAGAAAATAAAACACAATGTTAATTACATTCTGAGACCCTCCCCCAAACTTAAATTACACAGTCCCTTGTGTAAAGAAAAGTCTGAAAACGAAGTCTGAGAATCACACAAAATGAAACAAAATAAAATGCAATGGTATAAACAATGGTTTGGATGAAAGTGGTACCTCATGGGTTGGTGAAGAAGGAGGTTGTGGCAGCCTCCATGCTCGCCAAAGTGTACCCAGGATCGTCACCGGCTTCAGCAGGTGCCGAGATTCGCTCATCAGAAAGCTCGGTTATGTGCACAGATGACCTGCTCGGACCAGCATCCGAGAGGTTGATCGGGTAGGGCATCGCGTAGCTCACCGGGTAGGGTATCGGGTAGTACGATGGGTATGGTGATAATGGTCCAGAATGGTCACCCGTGTAGCTGCTCGTAGGATGCATCAGGTATGGCATAGTGTACGACATCTGGTAAGGCTGAGGGAAGGGACCTGAGTGGTCACCCGAATGGGTGCTCGATGGAGGCATCAGATACGACATCGTGTACCCTGTCGGGTGAGGCGTCGAATAGGCATCCGAGTGGCTTCTTCGTGACTTATCAGGTCTTGTAACACCCTCCTCTGCTTGTGGCTCGTATGATGATGTCCTATGAGGCTCTGCCGGTGCCAAACCTCGGATCCCTCCTAGTGGTCCGCTCCTCCCCATCCATAGGGGTGCATATGCTGAAGTGGGAGCTGAGGCACAGCTTGCCTTGTCTTGCAACTCCCTGATCTGGTCCTCCTATCACCTTCACCTTGCCGGTAAGGTCCTTCACCTTCCTCGCTAGGAACTTGTTCATCCTCTTCAACCACCCGATTCTCTTGTGAGCTTCTCTTACTCCTACCGATTTCTTTTGAGAGAAAACATACTCCTCAAAATCGTAATCCTCTGAATCACCTCCCTGTCCTTGCACTGTTGGCTCTCTCTCTTCAGCTTCAGATTCCCCTTCAGGGTTGTACAGCTCCTCCAATGGTGGCATGAAGTCTATGTTCGTCCCTAGCCGGATTGGGTAGAATCATTTGAGTAGCTCCGACTGCTGGATGAACGAACTTGAAGAGTAACCTATCCTTTGGCTTCACATAAGCCAAGTATCTCGCCAAAGTGAGGTAGTCGATATCTAGCCATCTCGGCTCATATACCACTCCCTTCAGGGACACATCGCAGGTTACCAAAATCAGTGTGACTAAACCTCCTATGGAGATCTCTCCAGATCCTTCCCGTCTCTCAGTTTTCATTGCCCAGGATTTCAGATACAAGAACTGATCAAGCAGCACAAAAACTAAGCTAGTGTCCGCAACATCCTCTACTAGTGGTCTACCATCCCTAGCATTAAGATTCCACACAAGGCTATGTCTAGCAGTTGGAGCTCATGATCATTCACATTCCCAGTTTCCTTCCTAGCAAATAAAGTGCAGGCTAGGGACTTGTGAAAATATCTCAAGACAGGGCTTTTTATTTGAGTAAATTTGGAGCTTGTGAATTTGTAGGGACGCTTATCTCCTATTGTCAGCCATAGGGATTTCATCTCTTCCTTTCTCACTTCCTTGTTTTCTCCACTACCGGCCTTGAAACCATACAACTCCTCCATCTCCTTGAAGGTAAGTCGGTATTCCTTGTTGCGCACGGAGAAGGTGATGAACCCGATCCCCCCATCCGGTAGCAGGGTCGGGTGGTCTTCGAAATAATGTAACCGCAGCGTGGAAAGAAAGTGAACCGTCTCCTCCTAGTAGGCTTCAAGGTTGGTTCGCATCATCTGGCCCAGGTAGCACATGTCGAAAAGGAATTCGACATCTCTAGCGATCCCCAACTGTTTCATTGTCTCCCGGTGGGGGTAGCGGGTGCCAACAAAGCTTATCTTGCGGAGGACTTTGAAGAGCTTGGCCGGAGTCTCCACCTCTCTTTGCTTCAGCCTCCTCGATGCTAAGCAGGTGTGTTCTCTCTGCTCCTCTTCATTGTCATGACTCTCACCCTCGGTATCTTGATCTTCTTCTTCCGCCGCCCTCTCAGCTACCTTCTCAGCCTTTTTCGAAGCTGGTCTCTTCCCCCTCGCAACTGCCGCTCTGCTTCTCAACCGAGAGGTTTGGTTCTTCTCCGGTTCTTCTCCATCGGCGTCTAAATCGACCTCCATAGAATTGGTAACGGTTCTCTCGAACGTAGATAGGTCCCTACGTCGAGGAGATCTGCAGATTGCACTCGCTACTGGGCTTGGAGAGAGAACTTGGGTATCTACACGATCGGGTGCTCGAGTACCTCCTCGGGTGACAGATCGGGTTGATCATCGGGTAGGGGATTGGAAATATCCACTCGGGGATTGGGAATGTGAAGCGTCTCCTCCTCCCAGGGAATCACGAGCATCGACGCCGTCACCACCGGTTCTAGCAGCGGTGGAGGTTGATCTGGTCCCCTTCTTTTGGTAAGTCTTTACCTTTGGAGCCATTGGTGAATCCTTGAGAAGAAAAAAAAAGAAAAAGATACTAAACCGATATCGATAGGGTTAGTTACCAAGATTGAAAACTCGATTTTTAGGGAGAGAGAAGAAGTTTGGAAGACAAAGAGTTTTAGGGTTTAGAGAAGACTTATGGATTTATGAAGTTGGGGAGTTGAGGCTCCTTAAATAGAGAAGGTCGGCTACTTGGGCTTCACCGAGAGTGGGCTAGGGTTTTGTGGAATTCGGACTCCACTCGCCACCCGAGTAGAAATCCTATCAGACGCGTAGTGTACGTAATCGGGTAAAGCCTCGGGTTCCCCAAAATTTCCATTTTCCTTTTTCCCCCCTTTTTTTTTGAATTATATATATATATATATATATATATGAAAACTTATAGAAATAATAAAATATTGTAAAATCCAAATTAAACAAAACAAAATAAATAAAATAAAACTAAAAGAAAGTAAAAGATACATTTGGGACTTCCTCCCAAGTGAGCTTGTTTTAAGTCACTAAGCTTGACTCTTCATGCTCTTCAAGCATTTTTTTTGGGAGGGAGAGGTCTTAGAATCCTCCCCACTGTAGCAGACTGATTCAACCGATTTTCCGGGTTTTGTCCTGGTTCCACATCAATTGTAGTATGAACTTCTTGGCGATGCTTGATTCCTCTTAGCTTCGTTTGGGTGGAGAAAACTTGACCATCAATGGTAGGCCCTTTTATTCCTTTCTTGATGTCAAATTCCATTTTGAAGTGCTCTCCATACGCAATGTTGATCTGTCCCTTTTTTTACATCAATCAGTGCACCTACTGTTGCCAAAAATGGTCTCCCTAGTATCAGTGGATCTTCTGGTTCCTTATCCATGTCAAAGATCATGAAATCGGTAGGAATCTCCACTCTTCCAATCCTGAGAGGCAAGTTTTCCAGGATACCAATGGGATGCCTAATTGTCCTATCAACTAGGACCAAATACATGCTGCTTGTTTTAAAACTGCTGAAACCCATCTTGTTGGCAACTGAAAGTGGCATGATACTGACCGGAGCTCCCAAATCGCACAAGCAATTGTTGAAGATCTGAAAGCCTATTGAACATGGCAAAGTAAAAGAGCAGGGATCCTCCAACTTCTCATTAATTCGCAGACCAGGATCTAAACATACTCCACTCCTCAGAATCGCATTCCCAATCTTTTTAACATCTTCCTTTACTTCAATCTCCAGCTGAGCTGTCTCCTTGATGATTTCCTCTCGAAGAGCGTGTGGTGGCAAGAGCTTAGGAGGTGGGGATTTTCGTTTAGACATACGCTCTACAAGTGCTTCTAATTGGATGTCAAGAGCTGCTCTGATTCTTTTCTCTAATTCCCCTTCCTCAGCTGTAGGAGGTTGAGGTTAATCTGTCATCTGAACGTCTACCCGATGGATCGTGTGATCACTATCGTCGGGTGTGTCATCGTGTTCAGCCTTGAGTGGTGCATTGGTTTGCGATTCTCGAACCAGAGCTCGATCAGCCTCCTCGGGTGAAGGATCGTGTTCATACTCCGATAAGTAGTACTGGTGCT
>NC_025703.1:16924603-16946017 GCF_000633955.1 Camelina sativa | reverse complement strand
AGTCATCAACATCTTCAAGAAAGATGGCCTGGGCAGTAGCATAGTCTTTTGGGTTCTCAACAGCTTTACCTGGGAGATGGTTGTGTTTTGGAGGTGGTTGGGTGTTGGGTTGGCCTTCTAGGTATTCCAACTTAGTATTGAGAGAATCATACTTAGCATTCAGGTCATTGTACCCAAAATCGATTTTGTTGCTCATCTCTGCGAATCGTTTTGCATTGTCCATCGCTGCCGATGCCTGACTTTGTATCATCTGCTGAATTAGTCTGCGTAGGTCAGCTTCTTGAGATTGGTTCTGTGATCCTTACTGTTGTGGGAATCCAGGTGGTGCAATTGGTTAGTGGTAATTGCCAGGGTACTGCTGCTTAGGAGCATAGCCTTGATTGTATTGGACAAAAGGCTTTTGCTGGCCCTGGTTGTCTTGGACTGCGGACATGTAGATTTGATCTTGAGGATTTGCAACATTGGGGTTATGGTATGAGAGATTCGGGTTCGGTTTGTAGTTGTTGTACCCTTTATTGTAACCTCCCTGATTGTCGATGTAGTTTACATCCTCTAGCTGAGGACTCTCCCCATCTTGTTGGTTAAACTGGACTTCCTCAGAGATGGAATAGACATATTGCTGCTGGTTGAGGAGTTTGTCCAATTTGTGACTTAGTGCTTTCATGTCGCGCTTGTACTTTGTATCATCGTCTCTAGAAGATCGTATTGTGCGATCATACTCCTCATTGTACTGCCCATCAGATTGAGCTAAGTTCTCCACTAGATCCCAACCTTCATCAACATCCTTGTTGAGAAAGTTATCATTACTAGCAGTGTCCAGCAACATCCTTATCTTAGGGACTACACCACGGTAAAGTGTACTTAGCAACGAAGCATTGATGAATCCATGATGCGGGCATCTGCTTGTGTATCCCTTGAAACATTCCCAAGCTTCATTGAACGTCTCATTGCTTTTCTGAACAATGTTGGACATGTCATTTCGCAGCCTTGCAGTTCTAGAGTTGGAGAAAAATTTAGCAAGGAACGCCTTTTTGCATGCTTCCCAAGTGGTGATAGACTCCCTGGGAAGTGATTTCTCCCAAATATGTGCTTTGTCACCCAAAGAAAATGGGAAAAGTCGGAGTTTGAATCCATCTTCACTAACTCCGTTGATCTTTGTGAGGCTACAGAGCCTATCAAACTCATCGAGATGGTCCAATGGGTCATCCATTGGCTGTCCATTAAACTTGTTGCTTTGAATCATATGGATGAGACTACTCTTGATCTCAAAATTGTTGTTTTGAACAGTAGGTGGCACAATGCCATGTCTTTGAGTGTGAGTAGACGGAGCATCTCCTGCTCCTATGTTGGTCCTCTCTTGAGGAGCTGGTGGACCATTCTGATTATTCATGACCTCCTCAATTGTTGTTGTTTGCCGGGTTGGTACTTGTTGTTCACGGAGTAACCTTGGTCTTTCGATGTAGTCAATGAATGGACTCAGGTTTTGGCTACCCTTGGATCGTGTTTGCATGCACAATCAGTTAACCGAGTGAGTACACGAAGGTCTACCCGATCCAGGTGATCGAGTGACGGGTCGGGTGGGTACTCGGGTTGTACCTGAAATGCAAAATAATCAAACACGATAGTAAACAAGTCAGTTCCGAACCAAAGTATAGAAAAGAACTTTATCTAGCAAGTGCTGAAATCTTAAACGTAGCGAACAAAAGTCAGCCAAATGGCAACAACGCCAAATTGATAACATGATTTTCACCTAGGGTATCAATTCCCTATGCAGTTGTAGTACAAAGGGTTATCAATCCAAATGGTTGTTATCCTAGCAGATAAGATATGATCAGAACAATGCAAGTCAAGCCAAGCAATGATGGGGGTTTTATCTAACAACCTAAAATAAGCAAAGGTAAATAAAATAGCAAGAATCACTCGACCTAAGCACTTGATGCAAGCATTCGACTACCAGATCGAGTGGGTAATCGGGTGACAGAGGTAATCAAGAACACAAAGATGAACAGCTCGAAGGTATACACGAAGCTGGTGATCGGGTACCAGTTCGGGTAATGGGTCGAGTTATAGATAAAAAGCTGAACAATCAAGATGCGAAAGCTCCAAAAGATGGGGTAATTGACTCATAAGTGCTCCTGACCAATTTGTGATGTCCTACATGCCTCAAGCAAATATTCCCTAGACAATGAATCTCTTAAATCTTGCTAAAACACTCTCGTGATAGAAACAATCAACCTTAGTCACTCCCCTACCCAACTCTCGTTGGAGAAACATGACCAAGCAGGCATTACGAACTGATTTATTATTGTCAATAAACTCCTTACACATCTAATCTCTTAGGCTAAGTGAGTAAATATCTAGCATTGATTGATTCAAGCATTTCAACAACATCTCTAGATGGCAAAACACCCTAGATCTAATCTCAACCTCTCGGTCTGAAAATAGCATTAAAAACATCAATCTAGAAGGGAATTTATATAAAATAAACATTCAAACTAAGACATCCTAACTGATCAAGAATACATATTTGTCTAACCCATCCCTAGAAACTTTATTTCACTACTCAGATCTCATGGTAGAAAGCATAGAAACACAAATGAATGAAAATTGCATTGTATAGAAAATAAGATAAAAGTGGTAGAGTACAGAATCGAAAACTAAAAAGAACAGCAAAAGAAACAAAATCAAATCCTAACTAAGTGGAAAAAGTGTTTGAGTCGCTCAATCTCTCTCTCAGAAGCTCTCGCTCTCTGTTAAGAGTTTCTGCGGCGTGCTAGGTCGAGAGGAAAAAGAGGGGGGTTTATATATGGAAACCCTTTTAACCTAGCTGCTCAGTCCTGCCCGAGGGCCTGCTCGAGACGGTGCACGAGGATCAAGTCGGGTAGTTATTCGGGTAGGTCTTCGGGTTGTTCTTCCTGCTCTTAGATCCTCTTTGATCGGGTTGAGGCTCAGAATGTTCTTTTTGCACAATCGCTCCTTCAGGTACATGCTCGGGTTTGACCTCGTTTTTCCCGTTTTAGGCTCTAAAGCACATGTTTTCATCCAAAATGCACAAATGCACAAATGCAACAATGCAGCACCCTAAATGGCTTAAATGCAAATTTCTACAGTTAAAGACCTAAAAATGCTAAGGTTAGGGTATATACAAAGCAAAATATGGACAAAAATGGGTGTCTAAAACATGTAAATTAGAGAGTTATCAATTTCTCATGCTCTCTTTGGCCATAAGCTCTTGAATTGACCCATTAAGAGTTTCCTTGATCTTTTCTCTCTTTGACTCTTTGATCCAACTTGCTGATGAGAAACAACATGGGCTGTATGATTTCTACACATTGTTCTTATTAGAAACAACTTCAGGTTTCCATACATAATTCTGGAAGCACCTAAACCAATTGGACCTAAAGCTCTTCAGGTGAAGAACTAGCTTGACCTCCTTTGGCAAATGAAGTGTATCCTTGTATTCCGTGGGCCAAATCTTCTGTTTCTTATCTTGTTGGAAACATAAGAGATCCATTAACGTCCTCCAAGTGGTTTCATGTCGAAACTGTTTCTGAGTTGGGCTATGTAACACGATCTTTGGCTTAGACGTGAAACTGGGACTGAGATAGATTCACTGAGTTGAAATATCCATATCTTTCACATATGAACTGATATTAATGTGATTCCAACCCTCCATGGTTCCGGAATGGATCAAGACTCCAGAACAGTTTGGTTCATAACTTGAATCCTTCTGACTTGGTCGGAATCCTATGTTGAATGCTCGTAGGTCCAAATTGCGTAGCCATGAGTTCACCTGATTTGTAAAAGGAATAACTCCTTCATCCGAACTCTGATTGGACTGATTCCGCTTCGAGATATGCTCTAAATGAAGTAAGAATGTATGCCAAATAATCGTTTGGCTGGAAGAATTGATCTTCGACTTCGTTTGTGTTGAACAAGTCGTCTTGGATTGTTTCATGATCATATCATACCCCTCCTCTTGAAAAGGTTTCATCCTCAAAACTGTTAGGCCATGTGTTTGAGAGTGTTGAAGTGATTCTGGTGGTTTCTCTTTGAGCGAATATATGACTCCATATTGTTGACCATGAAGCACAATTGCACTGCTTTTAGTGAGACCTTTCTTGGTTCGTTCAAAATCCCAAACTTGATCTATCTTGCTATACCAGAAGTGTATCGTTGGCTTTCCTCTACTTGGTTCCATATCCACTGCTAGTAATCTCTTTACTCTATTTTCTGGTTTGAAAAATTCTGAATCTCCAAAAAATAAGTCCACTTCTTCCACCATTTTGAAATCCAGGGTATATACTTCAAGTGTAGAAAATATTGGATACCTTTTTGTTGGTGCATTAGCTGAATCATCCATACTGCCAAGGTTGTTTAAGATCATGCTTTCCTTTGTGGCTTCCTCACTCTGATCTTTTCTAATCTCTTTGTGCTCTGGTTCTTCGGCTTCTCTTTGCTCACTCAGTGAATTTGTTATTTCCAACAGATTATCCTGAATCGGCAACTCCTTATGCTCCTTGTTTTGAATGTGGCATTTTGTATGAACCAGATTCTCTCGCTGCACATTCTCCTCTCCTTTGACTTTCACACTTAATGGTATTTTTGCAACCAACAATTCTCCTTTGGCAACAAGTTCCCCACACTTTTCTCTTGTTTCTTTGGAGGTAGTAGTAGGCTTTGCTTCAAGGCTCAATTTTGGGGTTGTCTTCTTCTCCATAGAATAGCTTGGTTTCAAAGTTGATGAACTCAAACCACAAGCTTGATGTGTTGTACCCCTCATCATGAGTTGTTTCGCAACCAAATAATCCTCTAGCAACATATCCTCCATGCTTATACTTTTCTTAGATAACTTTTGCCGTCTTCGGTGTAACTCTTGGTGATAATGGTTGGGCACAAATCTCTTTCTCATGACTGCTTTCATTTCATCCCAAGTGTCAACTGGCCGGTCTCGGTGGCGCATCCTGCTAGTAACCAGTTGATACCACCAATTGATTGCATGATCAGAAAATTCTGTAGGAGCCACTTGAATCTTCACGTGGTTCGAATAGTCTTGACATTTAAAGACTAATTCCATTTTCTTTTTCCACCCCAAGTTTGCATTTGGATCATTCTTTCCATAGTATGGCAGTATTTTCAGCTTGATTCCTCTCAAATCATCATCATTTCTTTCTCTAGCCTCTTTGTTTCGTCTTGGACGCCTTTGACTCTCACTAGAAAAATTGCTTCTTTGGTTGTAGTAGTCGTCTTCTTTATTTATGTGACGCCTAGGTCGATCTCCTTCTCTGCTATAATGCAAAAATTTTGGTTGTCTCTATTGTGTCTCTGCTTTAACTTCATCCAACCTCTCGTAGAGGGCATTCATCTCAACCTTCAACATCCGTCGCGTCTCTCCCATAAGTGCTTGTAATTGTAGATTTGGAATACCAAGCCCTCCGTCTTTGATGATCTCACGTTCTCGACGATCATTATACATTTTCTTTTCTTTTTTTGCTTTTCTTTTCTTTCTCTTTTTTTTGTTTTTTTCCCTCTTTTTTTTTTGTTTTTCTCATTTTTTTCTCTTTTATTTTTCTTGTTTCTTTTTTTCTCTTTTTTTTTTTGTTTTTATTTTTGAAAGAAGATGAATAGAGAGAGGATGAACGAAAGAAAATATAGAAGATGAAAAGATAGAAGATAAAAAGATGGATAGATGAGAAGATGAAAGATTTTGATTAGAAGAATACCAAAAGTCCTTGTGCGGGCTCTGATACCACTTGATGTGATTCTCCCAAGGAATCGACACTCTAAGGTAGGTAGACTGATAATCCTAGAACTTCGATGGCTCGCGAAGCTGGATGATAAGGCGTGAGATAAAGTCGAAAATCCTTATGCTCCAAACTCTCTTAAAACAAACCAAACAAAGCAAGGCGGTGGAACTTTAGATAGAAGATTCGCGAAGACAGATGACAAGGCGTGAGACGAATCCCAAAAATCCTTGTGCCCTAGACTCTCTTATAACAACTCTTTAATCCTCAGCTAATGAATGGCAATGTCAAGTGTGGCGGAATCACTTGATATACCGAAAACTCTTTGATGTAACCCACCAAGGAGAAAAAACAAGTTCCAAAGGAACAAAAGAGTTTACCACCCTCAATAAAAGATAAAAGATTTCTTGATTGCTTGATTTCTCAAATGAGATTACATGTGTTTATAAAGAGATAGAAAACTTGGTCACAAAGCCAAGTATTTCTTCAAACTAAAAAGACATTAAAGATAGTAAGTTGAATGAAGATTCAACTCTTGGTGCATGTATCCCTTCCTCCAAAGTGGCTCTTGGTGCATGTATCTCTATTTTCGTCACTCCTCTTTGACCACAAAATAAAGTGATTATTTTGGGCTTTCTTGGGCTTGTATTAGGGTCAAAGTGGACTGGACTTGATAGACATCATCCCCAATAGAATTTCTCATGCTCTCTTTGGCCATAAACTCTTAAATTGACCCATTAAGAGTTTCATTGATCTTTTCTCTCTTTGACTCTTTGATCCAACTTGCTGATGAGAAACAACATGGGCTGTATGATTTCTTCACATTGTTCTTAGTAAAAACAACTCCAGGTTGCCATACATAATTCTGGAAGCACCTAAACCAATTGGACCTAAAGCTCTTCAGTTGAAGAACTAGCTTGACCTCCTTTGGCAAATGAAGTGTATCCTTGTATTCCGTGGGCCAAATCTTCTGTTTCTTATTTTGTTGGAAACATAAGAGATCCATTAACGTCCTCCAAGTGGTTTCATGTCGAAATTGTTTCTAAGTTGGTCTATGTAACACGATCTTTGGCTTAGACGTGAAACTGGGACTGAGATAGATCCACTGACTTGAAATATCAATACTTAGCCAATGGTGTGATCGAGATTACGATCTCTATGGTTTCCATCTGAGAAGTAATTCATCATTTTTGCTTTGGCGTCATTCGCTCCTCCTGAGAATCCTGGTAATAGTAACTCTTTTGGCCCTGACCTTTGAACCCTATTGCTTGAGTTTCTATGGTTTTTTGATCCAGAACTCAAGTTGTTCGAGCGTTGTTTTCGGATTTGATTTATACAAGACCATTATACACCCTATGGCAACTCCACTAGACATCCTCAAGCGCAGAGCATTCCAAACCTTGCTCGAAATTATGTCAAGCTTCTACTTTGTGTAGACCTTCTCAAACCGGTGAGAAGCTCAGTCTTGACCCTTTCTCTAATGCCAATACGTCTTATGACAATGGCTATCTCTCATCCATCGACTTGGTCATGGAAGAGTTTGTCGACAATCTTGATATCACATGTACCAAGATCCTTCCAAGATTCTGGCTCAAAGCTCTCAAGAACCTATTGCCGACTACCTTTATCTCTGTTTTGTTTCATTGTTGTTGTGGCATTGGGGAGTGCCCTTGTTTCTTGTTTTATTAAATTTGCTTGTATGAACCTTCTCTTTTGTGTAATGAATACAAGTGGTTTGAAAAAAAAAAAAAAAAAACGAGAAAAGGATTTGAAGAAGAAAAAAGAAAAAAAATAGAAGGAGAAGATTTGGTCCGTTGGATCTAATTAATCAATGGTGGATGATAAACAAAAGTGCAATCCTTGTATTTATGTATTAGCTAATCAGAATTTTTCTTCTCTTAAAATAAATAAATCCATATATTCTTTTATAAAGATTAATTATTATTAGTTTATTTGATTTTTTAACTAAGAAAGAATATAAATTCAAGAATTATTATAAATAAGCTTATAATAATAATAATTTAATTTATTTTAGAGATTAATGTATATTTCAAAATAATTAGATTTAGGCTTTCAGTGATTATATATTTTTTTTAAAGATTGAAGTGTTCGGTTACATATATATTATAAATAAATTGTTGGATTTAGAAATTTAAAAGTTATGCTTGATGAATTGACTTATGTATAAATTTTGAAGGATATGAGAGAATGACTAGATTCAATAAATTTTGTATGTAAATAGTTTTAAGAAAACTATATGGATTTAGTTATAACAAAGGAATTTAGTAGTAAAGTAGTCGTAAAATAGTCGTAAGTAAGTAGCAAAGTACTCACAAATGTAATAGTAGCAAAAACATCGTAAAATAAGTAGCAAAGTAGTCCCAAAGTTAGTAGTAAAATAGTCGCAAAATAAGTAGCAAAATTAATTAGTAAAAAAATAGTCACAAAATGTAACTCTTTTGTGACGTATTGTTATGAGTCAGAAACTTATATTTCAAAATGGGAAAAAGCCAAAAAAACCGCAATCTATTTTTTATTTAGACGTTTAATACCTCGTCTTTTTATGTTGGAATAAAAATACCTCGCTTATTTTATTTTGCTAGAAAAAGTCTTTGTTTATATAGTTGTTGGTAAATTCATACCAACGAGTTAACGGCCGTTAACGACGTTAGAGAATTACATAACTGTGACACCCCGGTTTCAGTGACTTGCGGAGAGGTTTAAAAGAATTGATTTGGCCATCTATGTCACCAAAGTGCACTTATCTTTTCGGTCAAGGGCCCTGAAAGAACTCCACAGTTAAGCGTGCTTATGCTGGAGTAGTCTTAGGATGGGTGACTTTCCAGGAAGTGATCGTCGAACTGTTGAGTTAGGACAAAACACAGGAAAAGATCATGTGGTGATTTGTAGGGATGGTAACAAGTCTTTAAAGCCACCCAGACGTAGCAAACCGGCCGTCGGTTATGGATGTGCTCACGGGGACGTGAGGCCCATTAAGGAAAATGGGCCCAGAGACTGGGAGTGGACATGGGGCTCACTGAGAGGTGGCGATCGGGGCGTTACAAGTGGTATTAGAGCCGAACCCAAACGAGTGTGGAGTTGAGTGGACTCGCACTGTAAGGGGGTGACGGTCTTGGTGCGCAACGAGGACGTTGCAATCTGTTAGTGGGGGTGAATTGTGACACCCCGGTTTCAGTGACTTGCAGAGAAGTTTAAAATAATTAATTTGGTCACCTATGTCACCATAGTGCACTTATCTTTTCGATCAAGGGTCCTGAGAGAACTCCACAGTTAAGCGTGTTTATGCTTGAGTAGTCTTAGGATGGGTGACCTTCTGGGAAGTTACCGTCGGAACTGTGCCAGTGAGGACAAAACACAGGAAAATATCATTTGGTGATTTGTAGGGACGGTAACAAGTCTTTAAAGTTACCCGGACGTAGCAAACAGGCCGTCGGTTATAGATGGGCTCACAGGCCTAGTGACGACTTAAAGCCCATTAAGGACAGTGGGCCCATAAACTGAGAGTGGACATGGGGCCCACTGAGAGGTGGCGGTCGGGGCGTTACAATAACAATGTTAAATTTTAACCTCGGGTGTTTTAGTCTATACTAGATAAACACCTGCGCTACGCGGCGGGACTTTTTTTATAAATTAATTTTATTTTAATATTAGTATATTACTATGATTTGTAAAAAAATTAAAAGCATCTAAGATTTGGTATTTTACAATTTCTGAAAGTTTAATAGTTTTATTGATATTTGTAGACATTAATAAATACATGTTATATATTACTTTTACAAAATAATAAGTGTAATGTATAGTTAATCTCAGTATTTTTATTTTATTCTCTCTTCTAATGTAAATAGCTTTTAACAAATTTTTAATATATTTTTCAAGACTAAAATACTTCATAAACTATAGATCTTTAGCTTTAAAAATATTTATGATGCACAACGATAATTTAAATTGCAAGGGAAATATTTAATATAGTAGATCATAATAATTATTTTAAAAAAATAACTAAATAATGTATTTTAAACCAATTGATTATTTAATATAAAAATATTTTTCCAAAAATGTTATATCTCTTCTTCTTTGGACTTTTTAAAGTTATTAATCGATTCCATAACTCAAGGCTACTAACATAAAAAAAAAACAGTCTGAACGTTAGCAGAATACTAAAATAATTTGACTATTATTCCAATGCAATCACATGTTATAAATATAGATAAGAATATAATTTTTTTATATAGATATATATATATATATGTCTCTTTTATTTATAAACATGTTTTCTACTTTGATATATTCGATTAATATTTTAATATTATAGAGTGAGACTATAATTTACAAAACTGAAATAATCATATTGAACTCATTATGAAAGATGTTGTCTACTTTTTAAAATTTTAGTATAAAATGAGGTGTATTATTTATCTTTTAACTCTGTGGGTACATATTTTTAACGGGGTGTTAGCTTTAAAATGTTTTAAACTAAGTGTTCTTATTTGTTATGTTTTCATTTGATATCATTTTCAAAGAGGTTTACATACCCTCAAGAGTTCACTTCAGCTTTTATATTTTTTTTCTTTGAATTTATATTTTCATTACAATAGTAAAGCTCCTAAAATAGTCTATATAAATTTTTTTTTACTATAATCTATTTCACTTTTATTTTTTTCTTTGTAATACTTGGAATCAACAATGAGTTAGCAATAAAATTTAAAAATTTCCAAATTAATAATGCTATATCAACTGTAGAAAAATCTAAATATATATATATATATATATATGTATATATATATATATTTATTGTATTTAATTTATTTTTGTTTTTCTTTCTACAAATTAAAAATTTATGTGTCATCCACAATTTTTAATTAAAAACTGATGTAGTAAGTTGAAAAGGTGACGTGTATTAATTAAAAATTTTTGATTGGTTAAGTCTTTTTAAATAAGGTGTCAGCACTAGACATGGACTCCTCATACTTTTATTGTATTGATATGCTATCAGTTTCGATTAATAGCCAATGTATTATTGTTCTTATGAATTGACTTCGCCGGAGAAAATACTAACAAGCAGATCTGTAATTCAATTGAAAAAGAAGAAGATCATTAAAAAAAGAGCATGCTGCTTGTGGGAGCCGAACCCACAAACCCTCTTTTTCAAAACTCACATTTTACCACTAGACCACAGTAATACCTTGATTATTAATTGAAAGTGATACCATACATAGATAAAAATATCCGAGGTTAAAATTTAACGCTGTTATATAATTCTCTAACGTCGTTGACGATCGTTAACTCGTTGGTATGAATTTACCAACAATTATATAAATCAATATTTTTTATGAAAAAATAAAGTAGATGAGGTATTTTTATTCTAACCAAAAAAGATGAGATATAAAACGTCCAAATAAAAAATAGACGGCGGTTTTTTCGACTTTTTTCTCTTTTCAAAATTTATTCTTTAAGAGATAAAAATGTTTACATTAACTATTTACAATCACTCATGTTTGAACTGTAAAGTAAATCTCTATGTTTAAGAAGATAAAACAATGTTTTGATAAATTAGTTTTATACGATACAATACTAACAACTTTTCATTGAAACCACATGTAACACTTGTACATGTAAGGGAAAATACAACTATTTCGTTTAAAACATTGAAAAGCAAGAGTTTTGTAGAGATTTTGTGTATATATTAGTTCAAACCAATGTAGAAACATATTAACATTATATAAAGTGAATTTGCTATTTAAAATTTTAGGAGTTGGTAAAAAGTAGCAAAATATGAGTCACTAACGAGTCTCAATATGTGACTCTTTTGCGACTAAAACGCTATGGTAAATTTTTATTCTTTAAAAAGTCACAAATATGAGACTATTTCACATCTATTTTATTTTGTAGTAAAGTACGAACATTTTAGCCACTGAATCCCAATGTAGTCGCATGATAGTTGCAAATTAGTTACAACAGCGTCTCAAAGTTTAGTGACCAAAAAAAGAGGAAAAAACTAAAAAATACATCATCTATTTTTATTTGGAAGTTTAATACCTGGTTTTTTTTGTTGGAAAAAAATACTTCATCTAAATAATATTGGTTTAAAAATACTTCATTTTTAAAATTGTTGGTAAATTCATAAATGTGACTTAACATTTGTTGACGGACGTAGATAACAGTGCTAAATTATATATAGACGTGTTAAATATTGTAACGCACGTGTATCGAAAATTATAAATATTGGATTTTTATATCGGGAACTGAAGTGGATTTGGTTTAATCACTGTTGGTTTATTAACTTGATCGATTTATTGATTAACCAAAAGGATGGTTTAATTAATTATTGGTTTAGCTATTTTCTGGTTTAATTTAATTAAACCAAAGAAGCCCTAATTCTTCTCTACAAGGATCACACTTCTCTTCTCTTCTGTAATAGATGTTTGTCGCCGCTGGATGCTCAGAGAGAGGCAGAGGAAGAGAGATAACTCTTGGTTATTTGGTGTAAAGGAGAAAGAGTAGGAAAACAAGATTTTTTCCTTCGAGTAAAGAGAGAAACAGAACTGTCAGGGTTTGGGAGAAGGAGAATCCGACTGCTCAGATCGTTTCGAAAAGTATTGATTTTTGGTAGAGTTATAGCTAAGAGTTTTTCGTACACTCTGATTTTTACAGAAGTGAATTTGAGTTAATATTCTAGGAGATATCGGCAGTTTCGTGGAGCGTTTCATCTTAGTTGCAGATTGAGACCAGCGGATGTTTCTGGATCGATTGCGGTTTCACCTGTGATCGTGATCTCGTCTGGTTTCTGATCGGCACGAGATTTTGTGGGAAGGTTCTTGACGTCTCGGGATAGCATTTCACCGGAGGGATTTGAAACGACCTGACCCGTTTTTTGTTTTTTTAATTAATAGGTAATAAATATAAATCTAATATAAACTACAACTAATGGTCCCATACCCACTAGCCACCTATCCACAACCACAGACAACAACGGAAATAGCAATATCAATAAATATCCAATAATAATATAACCAATAAATATCCATAACAACAATCCAATAATCAAACATCAGGAAACATGAAACCGGCAACCTAACAATGTTCCTAAAAACTCAACTCTAGCAACCTAGCAATGCCAGACAACATACAATCGAGTCCCTAGAACATCCTCCTCTTCATCGCCTTGATTCCACGATCACACTTTGCCTTTACCTGCACCACAAACACAAATTGAGATGCATGAGTATTTGATAAACACTCAGTGAGGCAATCCTCCCATCTACTGGGCTATACACACAAGCAACAGTGATTCCAATGTTCCAAACAAACAACAAAACAAAACATACAAACTAGGAAATCAAATATTGTCTCGCTGGAAGGGAGGTGTCGACCGACACCAGCCAAGTGTAGACCGGCACTGGCCTTGGTGTCGACCGACACTACCCCACAGTGTCGATCGATGCCCAATTTGCTGGTGTCGACCGACACCAAGTGGTGTCAATCGACACTCCCTCTGCAATCGCGATCCGCTCAAAGCCGAGAGTCGAATCTCGCTCCCAACCTCCTCCAAATCACCAAATACTCAAAACCCAAGCCGGAAACATCCTTAGAAACCTGTAGCAACCAATCCCCAACAAGAAAACACACAAAACAACAACACACAAGCAAGAACAAGGAAATCAAAGGCTTAGATTAGCCATGGTCATGCACTCACCTCTTTGCAGGAAGATTTGGACCAACAGCAACGAATCCTACACTCCCAGCAACCTTCTAACACGTTCCTGGCCCTAGATCCCCACTCCCACAGCAAGATCTCACCAAAAACACCTTGAAATCTCACAAACTCTCTCAAGAACCTTTAGAAACTGTTTTCTCCTCTTTCTCTCACTCTTAAACGGTGTAAGACAACAAAAACACGACCCTAGGTCGTTTTCCCCCTTTTAAACCTCGGTTCAATGGTTTTCCAATAATTGGTTCGCGGATGTTACAATTCTCCCCCCACCAATATAGATTCGTCCCCGAATCTTGAATAACCATCAGCCAAGGACTCTCGTGCAACCGTCTCCACAGCCTGCACCCCTCCGACCGAACTACGAAAGGTCACCTCTAGGCGATAGAATCACGCTCCAGGCATTATTTGCTCTCGACTTTTGGACTTTCCTTTACTCGGAGGCCTAAACCTTGAGTTTTATTGGCTCCTCATCAGGCCGAAACCTGCATGCCATAATATTGGCTCCTCATCAGGCTGAAGCTTGCATGCCATATAAGGAAGTCCAATACTCGTCTCTTGGGTTGCCACCCTACAGCACGCCCCCGGATCGTCATGCGAAGTCGATATATCAGCCATACTCCCAAGCCACAAAGTTTCAGAATATGGCAGTACTAGGAGAACCTAAGTCCCCTAAGAGTCACAAGCAAACAATTCTGAACACGTCTGAGTACCATCCCTATCCAGGTTCCCTTCCCGTGGTTCGCGTAAGACATCTCAATGCCCTACCAACTACATATCCTCTCACTGGAATACCTCATGACCTCACATGGATCCTCTCACTGCCACAAGGGCCAAACAAATGTCCTCAACAGGACCGTCACAAAGACCAAACAAATGTCCTAAACATGACCGTCACAAAGACCAAACAAATGTCCTAAACAGGACCGTCACAAAGACCAAACAAATGTCCTAAACAGGACCTTCACAAAGACCATCTGTCCCGAAGGACCGTCACAAAGACCATCTGTCTCGAAGGACCGTCACAAAGACCATCTGTCCCAAAGGACCGTCACAAAGACCATCTGTCCCGAAGGACCGTCACAAAGACCACACATCTGGCTAAACATCCCGCCACAAAGGCCACACAATGTCTCAAAAGACCGCCACTAAGGCCACACAATGACTACAAAGTCCGCCACTAAGGCCACATAAGCCCCTCCAAGGCTCTATCCACTTAAATGGACAAATTTTAACTCACATAAAACTTTCCACTTTTACCACTTTCCACTTTTGGAAACTTTCCACTTTAGGAAACTTCTCTCCAAAAACCCCACCTCACGGAAACTTTGTACCCCGAGCACCACCTCATCTTGTTATTTAGTCGCACAACCAACCACCCCAAGCGACCAAGTAAACAAGATAGGTGGGCTGGAATACTCCATTCCTGCGCCAGCCACTTACAGATGGGACCAGGCTAGACAAGCTCAAATCGCGGTTTGCTTCTCATACCAGTTTTTAAACCAAAAGAATAAAACTTTTATTAACGAAATCCAAACATTCACAACCCCAAAAGAATAAAACTTTTAAACAAAAAATAGGGAATTTAAAGAGGTTAAACATTTACCTCAGTAACTTCAGCAGAAGTGACCCATATAATAACAACAATGCCAATCAAGATCAGACCATCTTCCACCCATCAAAAAAGGATGTAAATTGAAACCTAGAAACGAAGAAGATTCAGGTGTTTGAGTGTATCAATACGAAGAGATCTGCTCGTGTAGATTATTATCGTCTTCGAAACTGATGACGAGGGAGGGAGGGAGATTGGGTTAGAAAAGTCCGAGGAGGACGTGAATCGAAGAAGGCAATGGAGTGAAAAAGACAAAAAGGGGAAATCGAGAGACGACGAGAAAATTGACCATCTCTAAAGAAAAATATTAAGGTATGGTAGAAGAGAGTGGTTGAGTATTTTGATTGATTGGTAGTGTTATAGCGGTTGATTAGTACATATTATATTAAATTATAAAATTAAATTAATATAATTAAATAATAATATATCGATGAACATATTATACTTTATAAAATGAAAATTGCAAAACCAATAAATTATAGAAATCCTATGCAATAATAAATATATTTTAAAATTCATAATTTGCATTATTAATGGTATTAATGATTACATAAAACATTTCAAACATAAAATTGTAGTTTAGGGCCTGACTGGTTCAAACGCAGCGTTTGCGATTGCGGTTGCGGGAGATTGAGGAAGCGGGTGGTTGCAGTTTCGAGCGTTATTAAGCGTTTTGAATGACTGGTTTAGCGTTTTAAAATGGGTGCATTTGCGGGAGTTTTACGACTGGTTGACCAGCGGGTGCAATAGCGGTTAAAACATAATAAATGTAATATATAATTATATAAATGTTTTAAGACACCAAAAAAATTATTAAACTTGATTTATAATTATCATTCATTAAATATACTAATATAATTATTCAAAAAAACAAATAAATTTCATATTGAAGCGAGAGTTGAGAAAAGTCATTAGTGATTTGTTTTATTATTTTTCACAAATAATTTTATTTTCTTAAATTTCTGATGAAATGTTATATTTATTTAGATTTTTTTGAATTTATGTGCAATGTACCATGAAATCTACACCAAGTTTTCCAGATTATTGTTAATTGAACTCTTATTTGCTTTTATATTCTAATCTCCTCAATCGTATTCGTACTTCATTTTCTCCCATCTTTAATGGATAAAATGGTTAGATAGATTTGGGCAACCAATCTTGGAGTTCTATTTTAATATTTATAGTTTGGTTGAAAAAAAAATGGTTAGATAGAAGATATATGAAAAAATATTTCAGTATCATTGATTTGTTTTAAGTTAAAAAAAAATATATACTACCGCAATCGTCCGCAACCGCAAACGCTTGCGGGAAACAGCTTTTGGAATTCAGTGGTTTCAAGCGGTTGAGAGTGATGGAAAGCGATTGGGAGCAGTTTGTGTGATTGGTACCAATTGCTAGCAACCGTTACCACCCGCACTCGCAGCGTTTGCGGGCGGTAGCGGGAGAACCAATCAACACCTTAGTATCACAATTAGGCTAATTATAAGTTCTTACAAGTGAATCTATCATTAAATTAAAATTGTATCTTTATTTTTAAAGTCAAAATTATTAACAAAACATAAAAGCTTATTGGGCCAATTTGAAAATCCACTCAAAATTAACTTCTTTACATGTATTATTATATACACATTATTTTTTTTTTTTGTTAAACCATCATTATGAACAAATATTTAATTATTTTTTAAAAAATCTTCTTCGTTTGTAACTGAAGTTGCCAAACACACATATTTCTTGGTGGTTGGTTTTCACCTTCTCAACCGCTCAAAATCAGTTTCAACTACTTACTCCTTCCATCGATTCCAACCATTCATCTCAAACACCATTTCCAACCAGCATGGTGATTGGTAGCCATTTGAACATCCCGTTTCCAAAAAAGATGTTTGAGTGCTGCCTATCAAAATCTAAATCGGAGGGAAGAAGAAGAAGAAGAGTAACCGCGAGGGAAGGAAGGGGAAGGAAGAGAACACTGACGGTAAGCGTTAGAGAAGGAAAAAAACAAAACACATTTTTTATTCATTTAATTTTTATTTTTTTATATAAAATTAGGAGTTTATATTTTTGTTATTTAATTTCTGTAAAATTGAGGATAAAATTGGTTTTTGATTATTTTTTTTTGGTGGGATTGTTTTTGATTATTATAAAACCTATTAGATTAGGATCCGCTCTATGCGCGGGTTTTAAAAATGTATACAACTCCTTCTGTCTCTAATAGATTGATGTTTTGACATTATCACACATATTAAAAAAAATGAAAATTAATTTGTATTTAATTTATAATTACTTTTGAGTAGATATAGAAAATATAGACTATTAAATTAATGACATATGGAAAAAAACATAAAATAAAAAAGTTATTTTACATTTTTTATCTACAACATCAATCTTTTAGGCACAAAAATATATCCTAAAACATCAATCTATTAGGGACAGAGAGAATAAAATAAAATTTTGAAAGAAGATATTAATATTTTTTGTAAATGAAATATATTGTCTAGAAATAAATATATAAATATTCTTAACTAGGAATAAGTTTTACTTTAATACACTAATTATAGTTTTATATTTTAAAATTATTATTACAATTATTACGATAATCTAAATCTATACTATCAGTCATCAAAACTTTTTTCAATTATTAATCATTACAAATATTATTACAGTAGGTTAAACCCATGACCAATCACAGGAGTATCTAGTCAACCAAGGACCAATATTGTCCAATTTCAAAAAAATTTCACAACTTATTCATGTTTTATATGGAGATAACCAATCAAAACATCATCTTATTACCACTAAAAAATGTTCTTACATCCAAAAATATTTTATTGTTAAAGTTTGATCTTATCACCACATATAAAATGACTTTGTGAACAAATTAAACCAATTGTTGTTCATTTACTTTCAATTTGACGTAGTTCTTTTTCATCACTAAGATTTGTTTGTGAGAGTTTGTATAACCACTAAAATATTTCTTTAAAATTGTTTACTTACAAATTATTTTGGATAAAAAGAAAAAAAAATATCTACACGATTGCAATGAGTTTATGACCAACCCAATAAAATTTGAGAAATTCAAAGATAGTTAACTTGATATAATAAAAATAAAAAATTAGAAATTACAAGCACGATGATATATGACTCTTAGATAATTTAGAGATATAAAATATAAATTAAAAAAAAACAAAAAATACTACAACATTAAAAAATATAGATTTATTTTACATATCCTTAACTAAAGATAAAAAAATTCAAAATAATATAAAAAGATATTTTAAAATCAACACAAATTTCTACTAAGAAATCAAATTTAACTAAATAATATAACTTTCTTTTTTTTTTGAACAAAAACTAACTAATATAACTAAAATCTAAAAATATTACATCATAATGAAAACTATACTAAATAAAAGTAGAAGCTATAAGTTCCTAAAGCTATCCACATAGGATTTAGAACAACCAAGAGGGAGTAGCCACTTCACTAATTAACATTTTTTAAAAATTTCAGAATTGCCTATATTACGATTTTTTAAAACAATCAATCAGGATCAGCCAATATTTAACATTTTTGAAATTATGTTAAATTTCTATATTATAATACTTATAAATAATTGTATGTACAACGTCTCATATCGCCTAGAAAAGAAGAAGAGAGAAAATTATAAGATTAAGTATAAATTCATGATATCTTATCATATTTGAATTTTTAAAAGAGTGTAACATTTAAGTATAACGTTATACTATTTTATATTTTTTAAAATTGTGTGTTTAAAATAAAAAAAATTGTCTTAATAGGAATTTAAAAGTTTTTATAACATAATATTTCATAACTAACATTAATCATATCTAATATTCACCAAAATATATTAAATAAACTCACGCGTATGGATTCAAAACCTAGTTAAAATATTAAAAATAAACCCTTGTTCTCTAATTATCTCATTCGATATCCCAATTCGACGTTAACAACAAACCCTTGCTTCTCTTGTCTTCTCTCTTCGTCGCTGCGACTGCGAAACTCGTGAAAATCATGGCGATTAGCTCCTTCAAGCATGAACATCCTCTCGGTTCGTTTGATTTTTCCCCCTTTTTACTCATCTCTTTTATCTATCGATTTAACCTTAATCGATCAATCTTTGTGTATCTCTCTCTCTCATCGTATAGGGTTTTTTAGCGAGTAGGTTTTTAAAAATTCCCAAATTCTGGTTTCTTAGTTTCAGGTTTTCTTCAATTACTATTGCTTTGATTCTGCATGAATTGTTCCTTGAATCTGATTTCCTTTTGATTCCGTTCTAAATTTTAGTACCTGCAGAATCGATGTTGACGATGATATGATTCACTTGTCTCTCTTCTCTTCTGTGTATTAGTTCCTGGATTAGTGTTATAACAGTAATCGTGATTGAAACAAGTGGATAAGAATGTTTGATGTCGAAGATGAAATAAGGTTGACGTATATCTCTCTTGATTTTGTCTGTTGTTCACGGGCTTAGAAACGCTATATCAGTCCCTGAACATAGTCTCGATTGAACATTGTTCTGTTTTTGTTGAGGATGCAAATACATTAGAATCTCTGTTCAGGTGGAGATGATTATTGATGTTGAAGTCTCTCTGTTTTTTTTTTTTGTCGCCGAGTCTGTGTATTTCACGCGATCAGTCTCTCTGGTTTCGTTTTTGGTTTTGCTGAGGATGCAAATAGATTAATCTGTTGGAAATATTAATCTGTTCGTGTGTATTTTTGGTCTTGAATGTTACAGAAAAGAGACAGGCTGAAGCAGCTCGTATCAGGGAGAAGTATCCAGATAGAATACCTGTATGAATGAGATAATTCTCTATCTTGTTTCAAGAAAGTGCATAGCAACCTTTGCCTTATTCTGTCTTTAATTGTGCAGGTCATTGTTGAAAAAGCCGAGAAGAGTGATGTCCCTGATATCGATAAGAAAAAGTAAGTCTTGGCTTTGCTTCAGAGATTCTTCTCTTTGTGTTTTCATGGTTTATTGCTTAGGATTCTTTATGCCCTGTTGAGATAACGAATTTGGCTGACTTATTGGACAAACTTCAGGTACTTGGTTCCAGCTGATCTGACTGTTGGCCAGTTTGTTTATGTTGTACGGAAGCGGATCAAGCTCAGTCCTGAGAAAGCCATATTCATTTTTGTGAAGAACATTCTACCACCAACTGGTTTGATATAAACACGCCCTTCCCTATTCATCTACTTCTCCAGTTCAAGGAATCATATCTTTTTTGTCATTGTGGAACTAATAGTAGTAGTGTTATCCTTGTTATTGCAGCGGCTATAATGTCTGCGATTTATGAAGAGCACAAAGATGAAGACGGGTTTCTATACATGAGTTACAGTGGCGAGAACACGTTTGGGATCTTCTTCTAATGCGCTTGGAATGTGTGGGATGCATCAAGGATTATCAATGTACAGTCTGTCAATTTCTTTGCATGTCTCTTGGTTTTATGACATTGGACTAAGCTTTTGAAACTTGCATATAATTTGCATGCTATGTTATGAACATGATAAAGCTCTTCCCATTCATGGTGCTTCTTTCTTCCCCTTGATGCTACACTTTATTTCATTCCTAGTCGCTATATAGATGAAGATTTAAGGTTAGAGAAGCCACTTGTTTCATTCATTGATTAAGATTTGTTATTGAAAATTATAACATGATATTAGTGTCCTCGTCGAATCGATTCATGTGCTAATATTGGCCTGCCTTTTTCACTAGTATTTTGAATCCTTGTGATTCCACTCTTCTCAAACTTCAGCTTGGCAGTGTCCAACTGCTTTGTATCCAGATTCTTTGTATCAAATCTACCAAATTCTTGCAATCTCCTTTTAAAGATTCTTCGTAGATCAATTACTACTCTCTAGCAAGAAAAAAGAAAAAATAATAATTTTGATCGAAAGAAAAGCAGTAATAATAATAACTAATAAGATAAATAATAAATGATCGGACGGTGGAGAAAGGTTTATGTAGGAAAAAAAACTTAAAAATCCTAAACGCAATAATAATAAAACGCGTAAGACCAGAATCATATTTGTGGCTATGGTTTCTCCATCCAAACCAAAACAACACCCAAAACCTCGTCCACACCAAAATGTGAAACTCAAAAACCAAAACCACACAAATCAGTTTTCTCTTTCTCTTTCTCTTTCTCTCTACCATTAGAACCGATCAGAGAGACAGAGAGAAGCTAATTTGATTATGGCTGCTGCTTCACTTCCTGCAACAGGATATAATCGAGGTTTGCTAGGAACTTCCTTCTATGGAGGTTGGGGTAGTTCCATCTCCGGCGAAGATTACCAAAACTTGCTCTCCAAGACG
>NC_025703.1:16916456-16922270 GCF_000633955.1 Camelina sativa | reverse complement strand
AAAAAAACTTAAAAATCCTAAACGCAATAATAATAAAACGCGTAAGACCAGAATCATATTTGTGGCTATGGTTTCTCCATCCAAACCAAAACAACACCCAAAACCTCGTCCACACCAAAATGTGAAACTCAAAAACCAAAACCACACAAATCAGTTTTCTCTTTCTCTTTCTCTTTCTCTCTACCATTAGAACCGATCAGAGAGACAGAGAGAAGCTAATTTGATTATGGCTGCTGCTTCACTTCCTGCAACAGGATATAATCGAGGTTTGCTAGGAACTTCCTTCTATGGAGGTTGGGGAAGTTCCATCTCCGGCGAAGATTACCAAAACTTGCTCTCCAAGACGGTTGCGCCGCCGCAACAGGTCCGAGTCTCACGGAAGGCCATCAGAGCAGTTCCTATGATGAAGAATGTTAACGAAGGCAAAGGCTTATTTGCACCAGTAGTTGTTGTCACACGCAACATAGTTGGCAAGAAGAGGTTCAATCAGCTTAGAGGAAAAGCCATTGCTTTACACTCTCAGGTTTGTTTGTGCCCTCAATTAGAACATGTTCACTGTTCTGTCTGAAAAGTAGATCTTAAAAAAACTAGTCAAGAAAGCAGAAACCATGATTTGTGGAATTTGGGTTTTGTTCTTTCAGGTGATCACAGAGTTCTGCAAATCGATTGGTGCAGATGCTAAACAGAGACAAGGGCTTATCAGGCTTGCTAAGAAGAACGGAGAGAGGCTTGGCTTCCTCGCTTAGGTCTTAAAAAAGAACAAATCTTTCTCGTGCTCTCTCCTCTGTATACACTTCACCCTCCTCTTGTTCTTCTTGTCTAGATGTATTTTGTTCAAACCTATAATCTTGATTTTTGTTACATTCCCTTTGCGGTTACTCAAAAACACATGACTGCCATTCTCATCTGATAGTTGTGTTTGCGATACTTAGATACCACTCTTAAAATCAAATGAATCTTGTATATATAGCAAACAAATGAGAATGTTCAATAAGGTCTTAGTTGAATAAGTATTGTCACTAACACAGATACAGACCACGTAATATTGTCACTCTTTCAACATATTAAAAAGCGTGAAACCTGTCTCAAGCCTAATCACTACTCTGAAACAAGAAAACGGGATTGAAAAAGACAGTACGCTTCGCTTTCTATTGAAAATCTCGTTTCTCGACAAAGAAAGGGAATTTTTAAGATCAGGAGGACAGGTATTAAGATCAAATTATGAACAGCATACTATGAACATAAAGCTGACAAGCTATCATCGCGGAAGCTTGATATATATATAGCTTCACCCGGACACATTTTCTTAACTTACAACTGTTCTTCTATTTGCATTTGTTCCCAAAAGTTTGAGTTTATAAAATAACGGTTTCAGTTTCTCATTTTACAATAATTATTTTGTTTCCTAATTTTATAAGAAGGTGAATAAAAAGGTTCACCCAAGTATTGTCCGTGTAACAATATGGGAATAAATGAGTGGTTGTGATAATACAACCATATACATATGTGATTATGAAATATATAGATTGTGAATAGTTGTGTAGTAAGTTCCGGACCAAACTAAAATCAAACCAGTCCGCAGTTAATTCATCATTCACCATTCCAGACTAGTATGCACTACTTTCATACTATAAAATTTCATAGTTTGCAATTGAAAAAGAAATTGGGTATTGTATGGATTCTAATATTGGTCTGATTTTTTTTTCTTTACTTTAAAACCTCCATACCTACTCCATACAACTCCATACCAACAGTATAACTCTGGACAAAAACACAATTTCGGTCTGAGTAGTTGCTTCTAATTGGTTCAATTTGTGTTTCTTTATACTTTTAAAAAATGTATATATATATATATATATATATATATTTGATCACGTAAATGTCAAAACTCACAAAATCACATTCTAGAAAAGAAAAAAAATCAGAGCGAGGAGAGAAAACTTTTTTCTACCATTGAAGCTCTTCAATTAGGAAGCTATTTTCTTTCTGAATCAACTATTTTATTTAATCTAGTAAGTTTTATTTTCTAATCTCATCTTTTTAATTTAGTCGATAGTAGATATTTGAGAATTTATTAGCTAACTTTGGAGTGTATGCACCAACCATTCAAAGCCATAATTCACGCAAAACGAAATATAGAATTTCAGATTTCACAGAGTTTGAAAACAACACAGCAAGTAGATTTCAAACTTTCAAACTTACCTGAACGTTGTATGTGCCATCCTGAGACTTCCTTTTATTTTATAGCAGGTGAATCTGATTTAGATAACAAACAATAGCACTATCTTAGAATTACAGTCAAATTAATCTCCAATAAGGTCCCAGCTGAATTAGTATTACTGTAACTGAGATTCAGTAATTCACAGATACAAACATGTAATATTGTCACTTGTTCAAGTTTCAACCGATTAAAGCTTGAAAAAAACTGTCTTAAGCCTAATCATAACTTTAAAACAATTAACTGATTGAAAAAAAAAAAGAGACGGTTATCTTTGCTTTCTATTGAGGTATCTTGATTCTTGACAAAGAAAGGGATCTCCAAGATCAGGAGGAGAGGTATTGAGACGCATGCGCAAATCCCCAGAGCTGCAGATTAAACAACGTGAAACTTGCACTGATTAATACAAAACTTAAGTAAGATTGCATAATATGTTGAACAAGGTGGAAACTTGATATCAGCACATACTGCATATATGTATAGAGCTATACCTCGACATTCTTTAACTCAAACTCCGTGCTGCTAGCTAAGCATTCGTTCCCAAATGTTTCAGAAGGTCCACTTGTTGCCTTCAACCTAGTTCATGTACAAACGTTTGGTTTGAGTACCATCAAAACGATTAAAATGGGGGAAGTTTCAAAACGAATTAAGCCAGATTGTGCCTTACAAATCTTCGTCTAAGCATAGAGCAAAGTTTCCTCCACCTCCAAATGCCAAAAACTCATTCATACACATCAGGTAATATCGGTTGGCACCTGCACACAAGTTCATAAGAGAGGTTACTTGACTATACACATACTTGAGGGGCTTGATTTATGTATATAGGGCCTGGTTCACAATGTAGGGGCAATTGATAAAAGATGTTACTCTATTTTCCTTCTTCCACACTTCTTGTAACAAGTGTGGATAAATCTACTGACAGGAACCAGGGAACATTCCGATAAAATCAATCGGAGCCAAACATTCTTACGAACAAATTTTGAAGAAATTTTAGGATTCTCCTCAAAATCTACTTTTCAATTTTCTCTATACTCTTATCTTATATATCCATCCTCTATCTATACAATACCTTGAGAATGAAAAGAAAAAGAAACAGCCCAAATGAAAAGGGCCATGTGGTGTTGGGCGTGGCTCATATACAAAGTTTAATGACAGGTCACTCCCACCTCACTGTTTTGTTGGCTATTAATCTACTAGTACTTAATTATAACATAGAATCTGGTTACCGGTAGGTCTAAATATGCGTGGTTCACCATAAATAGTTGTGAACAAAAATGTCTGGCTTGTACCCTATCATACAAAAACATGTGAAGGTGATCAGCAATAAGGAAATTAATTACTCCCCAAGAGAAAAAATTACTATGACAATTAGTTAGCTTGCCTGATATTTCCTCTTAGGAGTAGGTCTCAATGGACATTCCAGTAAAGCCCCAAAAACCGCACCTTGTTTGTCTCCAGCAACCTGCACCATACACAATCATCACAAACTAAGATCTGATCCATTCAACCTTGTCACAATGTTACCAAAGAGCATAAAGGTCAACAAAACAAACCAGTAAACAAGGACCAGGAAGCTCTCCGCTTCTTCGTAGAAGCGTACGTAGTGATATGCCATGTTTCAACGTACTGCCCTTCATCCGAAATAAAAAGTTAATACCAAAAAAACAAGTCTAAAATCTCCAACAACAGATGGAAAATAAACTTCCTTTACCTATACAACAAGAACCATTTGCATCCTCTTACAATATTGGGAAGACACGCTTGCAAGAATTCACACAAGTTAGCAGTGATAAAAACAGAGCTTTCTGTTAATTCTCTCATCTGCTTCACCCCTTCCAAGTAATCGCTACCGCTTTCTACTTTCGCCGAAACACGTAACTCACGGCCCTTATCTGATTCCTTATCTTCACCAATGGATACAAAGGTCCCAGCTTTATCTTGCCCATATTCAGGTTTACAATTCTCAATAGACTCATAGCTGTCTGTTCTAATGGGAAGAGGAGGACATGATTCCGAATCATCATCATCAACATTCCCAGATTGAGGAACAACAAAAGAGAAATACGAAGACAAAGATTTGCCTACACTTGAACTCAGCCTGGCCTACACATTCAAAAGCTTAATGTCACAGATCAAGCCAACCTAAAAGCCTCACCCAAATTGATCTATTTGTAAACAAACAAGATTCAAATCTAAAGACCCATCTCAGGAAAAGAGTAAAAAACACAAAGCTTTAAGGGTGTTGTTAATTTCCAAAACGACCCCAACAGAGAGATAAAAGGAGATACCTTTGGAGAATCGGAGTTGGAGAAGCGTGGAGAAGCAGATTGGCTTGGGGAATCAGCGAAGAGATTAGAAAGCTTTTGGGAGACCTTGTCCTTGAGAGTATGCATTGCGATCAGAAAGATGAGATTTTGATCGGAGACGAATGAATTTGTCGGTGGCTGAGACACAGATAGCCAGAGTCCCGGAGATGTAGAATTCTAAGAATATAATTATTTTTGGACAAATTGTATAAAAACAAACAAAGGAGACTTCAGTCAAAAGATTATAAATAACTAATGAAAATAGGCAATAATATTAAATGTAACCGATTATACATACACTAACTAGTATTTGTCCCGTGCATACGCACGGAATTAAAACTGGTGAAACCATATAATATAATCCTAAACCATATAATATAAATTTCTTAACAGTGATTATTTAAATTTTTGTAAAATAACATTATGATTTGATAAAGTTAGATAGAACATGATTCGTGGAACTGGAATATATAGTTTTGTAAGAACATGTATAGTCAATAACAAATTATCAATTACAATTTTTTAGTTGCCAGTTAAGTAATTATAATATTAGCATGAATCCTTGATCTTTTGCTTCTTTTGATTAAATATAATTTTTGTTTCAAATAGTTGGTACTTCATCTTTTAGCAAATTAAAAGATGGTGTATAGTCATCATTAAA
Organism: Camelina sativa; assembly: GCF_000633955.1. NCBI lineage: Eukaryota > Viridiplantae > Streptophyta > Magnoliopsida > Brassicales > Brassicaceae > Camelina > Camelina sativa. The sequence goes on along the minus strand of NC_025703.1, from coordinate 16,917,085 downwards.
AATTTAGTGATTTATCTTTTCCATCCTCCTAATTAATGACTTTACGTTTAACTGAGTTGATATATTCTAATCAAGGCATTCGTTGTTTGTGGCATGGGAATTCTCAATTTGTGAAACTCATTCGTCTGTTTCAGTTCCAAACGCTTAAAACCATTCTACAATGGTATATAGAAAAACTTAGTATAAAACCGAGGTGAAATGTTCATTTTTTCTTTCTCTTGTCAACTCATTGAATCATTCTCTTACTTGAATGCATATTTCTTCTGCAAAGTTTTATAGTAAAGTAAAAGATTACTCATTTGAAAATCTGTAAATTGGTGGCTCGAGTTAGAGTGAACTTATTTACATGGATTTCAAAATTATTGTTTCAATACCTTTACTTTTCGTTGTTTCCTCAAAATTTGTAGGTCCCCGTCACTAACATGATCCTTTGTGATTAACGACTGCGTCTCTGAATTGGTCATGTTGTTTATTTTGATCTTCTTGCTTTTCCTTACAAATCCAAGACGTGGAGCATGATAAAGACTTTCATAACCACTCTGTTACTCCTTGAAAGCTGCAAATTGCCAAATACACGATTAAATTGGAACAAAGTAGTCAAATACTTTTACCAAAAAAAAAAAAAAAAA
>NC_025703.1:16895079-16916067 GCF_000633955.1 Camelina sativa | reverse complement strand
AAAAAAAAAAAAAAAAAAAAGTAGTCAAATACAAATTATCAGATTTTTCAAAAAAAAGAGTAAATGACGATGAAGTAAATAAACTAGATGTGAGTAAGTGAAAAAAAAAAAAACAAAAATCGTAAATTGTAAAAGATCAAAAGGAGAAAAATCTTTGAAAGTGAACCTAAAAATTTAATTTAAAGTCACACTACTCTAGATTTTTAAGAAAAATAACGAATGAAAGGAAGCCAAACTATTCATATGAAGCAAAGATGAGAGATGTAGGCGTATTTGTATATGAGAATCATAAACTGCATTTCTCAGAAGGATGGGCGAGAAAAAGGGATCATGGAGTATTGGCCTCGTGTAACTGTTTAATTAACGTCATTTGAGAATATAAGATTTTACAGCTTTTTTTGTTTAAAAATTTCAGTGGAAATGAGATAATTAAATTCATGTTTCTTTAACATTACTACAACAGTTTAATTGATATGAGCTTGAAAAATTACAAAGCCTAGTTATGTTTTTTATAATCAGTTATGTTTTTTAGTTTTTTTTTTCTAACACATGGTCACTAATTTTTTTTAATTAAATTAAAAAAAAAAATCTATATGACAAAATTTGATTGGCTTGTGCTTTATAAGAAAAATGATAACTCGACGACCGATTTTTAAAACGAAGCTATTAAAAATCAAAAACTGAAGATGAAGCATATTACAAATCGAGTTTTAGTTATAGTATACCTAAAGTCTCGTTTCGTTCGTCATCTTTGCCTAATAAATTGTAATATGGTATTTGACCTAAAAGATACAAAATTTACTTTTATGTTTTAGAATAAGTTAGGGTGAACTTGAATTATGTTTGCCACACCAGTTATATAAGTAAAGCTAAATTATAGTATATATGGATATGATTAGCTTCTCTTTCAATGGAGTCAAATATTGAACAAGAATAATTGTACGTACGTATTGATATATATATTTATATAATACGAAACTACGAATTAACTTATAAGTAACACTCATGTGCTTTGAAAATTGAAAACATCAAGTTCTCCAATCCAGTATATGTGTCTCTTTACTTATAGTTTATAGAAACTTTAATCTAATTGTAGGGAGTGGCAAACCGTGGATATGCTTGATTTGTGAGCAGAATGGAATGTATCTTAATAAAGTTAAGATGGAAACTGAATCAACTGGTTAAGATTTGTAAAATGATCGTGCATGAAATTAAGTGACTTTTAGGCAAACTTGTCCGTTATTAAATTTAGGGTCTATTGATTTTTATTTCGTTTATTAAACAATATGCGACATCGGTTAAGTAAAAACGGGTTAAATTAAACATTAATATGCATCCAAATTCCATATCAGGTTCTAGTACAACCACAGTCATGCAAATAAGTTAGTATATCGTTTTAAAATACTAGACCGAAAGTAAAACTACCCAAAGCCATTATCCTCTTCCTTCCTTGCCTTCATCACGCGAGCTGGTCAGCCACTTAAATCCAGATACTCGGACCATTCTTTTCCTGCGACCATAAAAGGAGGCGTAAGCAAACAACTTTGCTTAGTAGAGCGGTCATCCCGTCTCACTAGGCTCAACTCAATAATCTCAATCCGACATAGGTCTAATTCAATAAAGTCATGCATGTCAAATAACCCATAGTATAGTTGTCCAAATCGTTTAGACCAACTGTAACGCCCCGACCGCCACATCTCAGTGGGCCTCACGTCTTCTCACTAGGCCCGTGAGCTCATCCATATTCGACCGCAGTTTGCTCCGTCCGAGAGGTTTTAAAAACTTGTTACCGTCCATACAAATCACCACATGATCTTTCCCTGTGTTTTGTCCTCACTCGCACAGCTCCGACAGTCACTTCCCGGAAGGTCACCCATCCTGAGACTACTCCAGCTCAAGCACGCTTAACTATGGAGTTCTCTCAGGACCTTTGACCGAAAAGATAAATGCACTTTTGTGACATAGGTGGCCAAATCAATTATTTTAAATCTCTCCGCAAGTCTCTGAAACCGGGGTGTCACACGAACCATCGATTTATTGCAATAAAAACATTAACAAAGACAAGCAAGTAATCAAGACTAAATAAACCATAGGTCAAGAGATCGACCAAAGAACTCGGCCACAGTCACGCACTCACCTTCAATTTCGACCCTAGGTGCTAACTTTCGTCTTTCTCTCGTTCTATACGTGCAGTCCCCGATTCGGTTCTGTTTCAAAACATGGACACATCAACTATCATTACCATCCGATGTTAAGACCGTAAAACTATTGATGGACTAGGGTTGGAGGATCACTTACCGATATCTCCTTCGACTATGACTCTTAAGATATCTCGGTTTATGCTCGATGGATCTCTCTCTTTTTCTCTAGCAGAAGCTTAAGGATGTTTATGCGGTGCTCTCGGTTCACACCCTAAGTTTCCTTCTTTTTCGCAACTATCCTTATCCTACCCGGATTGCCTTTTCCGCAAGTTTTCATTTCTCTCGAGTTTCCTTTTCTGTGAGTCGGTCTAAATCCTTTGCAAGAATTTCCTAGTCCCCGGGCCATCCATCGGCCCATGGTCATATCGATCCACCGGCATGTCCATACCGCACATCATGACCGAGATGTTCCGGACCACTCCATAGGTCATCATCACTTGACCCTCAACCGCTTGTACCAACCCAAAATTATCCCCGGGTTCTTTCTGAAATCCTCCTTTCTCAATCATATCCAGGCTTACAAAACAATGCTAAGAACCGATATCAGAACATCACATGAGTTTCTACACCATCCATGAGTATGGTCCTTACACAATTCCTGCTTGCTAAGAACCTATCCAAATATACACACAATTTTCACCCAAAAATTTCACTAAGGCAAGTGTCGAGACTTACCAGTGATTTGCTGTGAAGTGCTCGCTTCCACCAGCCCATCCGCGATTGAGTACACTCTAGGCATAATCGCTGGGCGCTTCGGCTTTGGCGGCAACGGTAACACCTCGCTTGCCCGTTTCTGTCCCTGCGATCCCAGCTGCGGACAGTTCGGTCGGATATGTCTGGATTGACCACACTGGTAGCATACCCGACTATCATTGCCCTTCTGTGGAAAGCTACTGGCCATATGGTCCTTTCCTCCGCATACAAGACCTGCCCAAGAGGCGTCGACACTACCCCGAATGTCTCTTACGGCAAAATGGACACACTCATGTACCATTCGATGTCCTGCCAGTAGGTTTGCGTTCCACGGTCTGTTTTGGTCCGATACCTGGTTCGGACTTCACTTGCGGTACCAATTGTACCGAGGATCCTTCAGAGTGCTGCTGAGATTCTTCGGCCAGCCCATATTCTAACATGGCTGCCTTCTCAACCAATTCAGCAAGGCTCCCATAGTTACGAATCATGCATTGGTTGCGGACATCTATTCTCATGCCATGCAAGAACTGACGAATCTGAACTTGCTCATCCTCCATCTCATGACCATCGTACCTCTTGAGTCGGTTAAACTCGGTTTGTTACTCGCGCATGGTCCGAGCTTCCTGTCTCAAGTCCAAGAACTCCGATTCAAGGCGGTCAAGAGCCTCTTGCGGAAATTACTTCGCAAGGAACAAGCCACGAAAAGTCTCCCACAAAAAATTTGGGTTGGTCATGCGATTCTCTATGCCCTTCCACCATGCATGGGCCTCCCTGGACAGGTAGTGGATCGCAATTCCTTTCGAGACGACTTCTCCAAGGATGTTTATGCGGTGATCTCTCGAGAGCTTAGGGTTATCAACCTATATATAGGGTCGACCAAACCGCCTTGGGCTTCCCCAAATCAATAAGCCCTATCGCACCCTAAGTTTCCTTCTTTTTCGCAACTATCCTTATTCTACCCGGATTGCCTTTTCCGCGAGTTTCCATTTCTCTCGAGTTTCCTTTTCCATGAGTCGGTCTAAATCCTTCACAAGAATTTTTGAGTCCCCGGGCCATCCATCGGCCCATGGTCATATTGATCCATCCTTGTCCCATCGGCCCGATCCATCATTCACCGATGCGACCATTTACCGACAGTTCATACTTCACTGTCACTTGTAGTGTCACTTACACTAGACACTCTACTATCCCATTTTCATCCAGAAACTTACATGCCTGCATCATCAATCACTGTAAACTTGGGATTCGTTTTCTTCAATTCAAATATCTGTTCACTACTGTCACTTCGGTAGTCTTGAACTCTTCATTCTCATTCGGATCCCCTTAACCTATCGAACACATGGCTAGTGTCAAACTGTACCACCGTTTGTCTCTACGTGCATACCGCTACCCGTACCACATGCATACTGCTACCCTTACCGCATGTGTACTGCTACCCGTACCGCTAACCGTACCACCACACGTACCGCGTGCGTATCGCTGGTTCACCCAGCGCGGGTCGTTACACAAACCCTCAAGGCTGATGTACTTGCAAAAAACAAATTAAAATATTTCCTTAAATATGTCTGATTTCTTATTTGTTTGCTCCAACAAGATCTAATCAAGAAATCTATGTAAATATTGGTACTAAATCTGATCAGATTAGCAAATTGTTCTCTGTCTGTTTCCAAGTTAATAAAGTTTTGTGGAACATTTTGCTTTTTCCGTTTTGAAGAGACTTTTATACATGTTTTCTTACATTTCATTTGAACTAAAATTTTTATATTCAAGTTTATGCTTATTTAACTCCAAGTCTGGGCGAATGGTTTAACAATTACACGAAGGTAGCCATAGAGAAACCAAGTGAGTAGAAATTAGTATCTTTTGTTGAGTCATTGATGCACACAAGGTGTTCATAAGCAAAACTCTTACCATTTACTGAACTAAACAACTATTTTCTTGAATATAGTGTGGCTGGAGTTAATGGTAGTAGTTATGTGGTTGATCTGAGAAGTAAAACTTGAGACTGCAAACAATATGATATTGACAAGTATCTGTGTGTGCATGCTAATGCTGATGCCATGTAAGTAGCAAGGAACATAGGAAATGAGATCCAATTGCATGAGTTGTACAGTAAGTATTATTTGATGGAGCAGTGGGCACTAGAATATTCAAGGACGATATATCCAGTTCCTATTATTTCAATGTAGATGGTTCTTGATGGTGTACTTGGTAAGATTGTTCTTCCGAAGTTTTATGTCATAAAAAGAGGAAGAAAACCAACAAAAAAAATTATATCAACCGGAGAACATGGACGCAGGAAAAAAACATTCGAAGAGGAGTTGGTTTGATAGTGAGGGTTTTCGGGCATAATTGTTTTTTATATAATATAATGTTTGGACAACTAAGTAAAACTTGTTTTCTTTATGGTACAACTTGAACAAATTGAATTTGTTATCTATTATATTACACGCGGTGATTTGTTTATAAATTAGTAGCAAATTTAATATAAACCTTACTTAAAAAAATAGAATTTTTTTTAAAAAATAAGTACATTGTTGCATAAATTAAAATAATTTACAATAATATACAATTTTGTTTACAATTTTGATACTTGTAGAAAACTATCCACAAACAAATATAATAATAATACATGAATAATTGTAATGAAAAAATTTCATTATTGTTATAACAAGAGGTTTAGAGAATTATTTTCATGTATTATTCATCTGTTGTATAGGATACAACATATATATAAGATACAATATTAAGGTTTAGGGTTTATACATGGGCCGATAATGGGCATCCATACAACAATATAATCATTCATAACACTCCCCTTTGGATGACCATTATAAAAATGTAGTCCCAAATGCGCATAAGAGATGCTGCCTCGTTAAAAACCTTACCTGGAAAACCCAATGGGAAAAACCATGGTTAAGGGAAAAAAGTGCAGCGCGCTTTTACTCCCCCTCTTGAGTACATCACTTAAAATCTTTAAGATGATCGAACCAATATGATGAAGTAGTTTCTTGAAAGTAGTGGTTGGAAACGCCTTGGTAATGGTTCGCCAAATCTTCACTTGAACAAATTTGTAGGACATGTATATCACCGTACATCACCATTCTTCTACAGGATATTGTCTCTGAAATGACACATCTTGATCATTATTTTTCGTCTCTCACGATCTCATCAATGTATGTCAAAGACTTTGAAGATGATAGTCTTTCACCATTAGAATCATAATATTCCTCTCAAGACGTTTATCTTTTGCGTGTTCTTTGTTGTCTCGTTAAAAACTTTTCATGGAAAAACTCAAATGGGATAAAAACCATGATAAGGGAAAAGAGTACAACCGCGCTTATGATCATATATCTCCCCCTGAAAGCATCATCTTCAGGTTATTATGATCATATATATCATCTCTTCTGAACTGTTATAAACAGAGCTTTAGTGTACAAAAGCACACAATCCTAAGATTTTTAAATCCATTATAAGATCCATAAGATCAACAACAATGTCTATACCCAGGATTCTCACCTAGAGATAAACTCTCATCATTTTCTCCCCAAAGTTGTCAAATGTCTACAAAACTTTTCTCGCTTTGACAACGTTCTTGAGGGCTATAAAATATTCCTTCTAGCAATATAATCACTTTAAGAGATAGACTGAAACAAATCTTGTTCTTACTGTCAAAATCATAAGGGATCTAGAATAGTTGCTTCCACCAGATCTCTCATAAGTATTTTCTGAGAATCATTGTACTACTTCATGTTCTTTAATTCTCATACAGATCCACTTATGTCCCATTTATTTTACACTTTCAAGTGTAAGGACTACATGTCCAAATATTATCTCTTCAAGAGAGTTGAACTATTTCATAGCTATTTCTTTCAATGATTAACCAATCATTCTTTGTGTACACTTTTCAATAGAACTTTTTCTATTAGCCACGGTTTATGATCCTCGATTTTCATGAATAACAACATCAACTGCAACACTGCATGCAAACATATTACAACGTCGATTTGCTTATTGGTTCCTTTTCTTTCGAGACATGACTCAACTTGTTGAGATTTCTTTGCATTATGATTCTCAGGTACCTGAATCTCTTTCTTACTCATGTCTACATCTCTTCTCGAGATTTCCCGTAACTCTTTGCTTCCTTGGTGCCGTATTATTTTATGCTCCTTTTCTTTTCCGAGGATGCTTATATTTGGAACCATAAGTCTATCACAGTTCATGTGATCTTTAGACTTATACTAGCAGTTGATCTTATCCTTCTAGGACATTAATTGGAGCACAACTGGTATATGTGACTTTGTCACTAAAGGTCAGAAAATGCCTTCTAGCATATTTGCTAAACATTGCAAATAAATTGTTTTTTTCAATTTCTAGCGCACATTTCAAAGTACGAGGATCCAGATAATTTTTCCCAATATATTTATTTCCCTCTGTTTATTTTCTCCCCCTCATGTTGGAAAAACTGACTCACTGAAACAGTCTCTGAATCTCGAGATTATCAATCATCAAGAGAGATTTATATCCAACATAATTCAAACATTCATTCAAATCCCATTTTTACCATTCTGGTGGAGTAACTCAATATGTATAACACATTTAGATGGAATATCTCTGGTTTCTGACCCAAACCAGTTGTACTGGGGAGTACTCATAATAATTTGTTGGTCCGATGCGAACTTATTGACATATAGAGTCATTTTTGTCAATCACATAGCATGGTTTCACCACCATTGTCAATTAACCAAATACTCTTGCAAACTCGAATATATGGTGGATGATCAGTCCACAATATCTCTTTGTATACATACCAGAAAATTGACACTATCCAAATTCATTGAGTCGGTAAAAAAACCATTTAATTGGCTTGCTTTGTAAAGCAGCACACATAAGAAATCACTAGGAAAACTCTTTTGGTTCTCTAATAAATCTTTTCAGAAATTTCTGATTATTCTTTCGTATCACTACTGAACCGGAATGGCTTAACCGGTCATGCAAAACAGTGAGATTTTCACAAAGCATTTTATCTGCATGTAATCTCTAAAATACTTTTATTGTCTTGGGTAATACTTATGATTTCAAAGTATTTTCTTTGCATATTGTCTCAACATGATTACTTTTCAAATCCTCAAGATTTGCTTTTTAATATGAGTGATTAAACTCATTTTGGGTGTGAACATAATCTTATATTTGTTCCATCACCTCTGTATGTGGGATTCATGAATTCTCCCCCTCAAGATGATGACACTTCATGTCTATCAATCTCGATTTGAATTCCACTTTGTAATCAATAACATTCTCAAATTGGGTAATGTATTAGAGCAAGATTATCGGTAGTATCATAATTGGAGTCTCTTAAACACTGTTTGGTTTTTTATAAATTAATTGTGTATTGTTTTGAATATAAGAACCCATGATCTCTTAGTTAAATTTATCTCCTCCAATAGTAGGTTCTAATTTTGGGTCTTTTATTTTTGAAAATATTGTTTTTTGAAATTTAAAAATTTTAAATAGAATAGAAGTGATATAAATGTGTAAACATTTCAGATTTTATAAAAATAGAAAATATTGCATTTAATTAATTTTTAACAAAGAACTGCTTCTTGTTCTAATGGCATTCTTCTTGTGTTGGCCTTTAGAAAGATATAACATTCATCAATTAGCTACATTTTTTTTATATTGACAATCAATTTACTATATACTGCAAGTAATTTATATCAACATTAAGACAAAATATCAAAGCTTCGATTTCAACAAACAAAAAACAAAAGAATCTGCTGTTATTATCCAAGTGGAAGGATGAAAACAGAGAGCTCACACAATCGTTTCATACAAAAAGAAACTCCATCCAATGAAGCTATACTTGTGATCACATTCACACGTCATCGTCTCTATTATGATGCTCCAGGAGCAATTGTTCTAACTCTTCCCTGCGTCTGGCTATCTCCTGCAACAACAGTCAATGATTCAGTGGCTTCAACCTTCTTCTGTGACAACATAAGGAACTTGATCCAGCTCTCTGAAGACAGATTTAGCTTTCCTGCAATAGCTGTTGACCAAGACACAAGGATGCAAAAGAAAAGTAGAGATGGCCATTTATAGGTACATGATATCTCTCTCTCAAAAAGGGCCAAAGGAAAAGCAAAGAGAACAAGAACACAACACATTACGGAACCTGAATCTCTTGAACAAAATCCAAATTGATTTGAACATATGCCCTATATAAATGTAGCTCAACAACCATACCATTTGTAAACAGTAGATAATAAAGTTTTGTCATAGAGATCCCAATCCACCGAATATAATTAAAGAGAAAAAAGCAAAGGCATGAAGTTAAGTTCATTGGATTCATCAAGTCAGAGACAGACTCATATACGTATTGTGAAGATTACTCAGTCAAGAAAGTCTACTACAATGAGCCTTCACTCAAGTTTCAATTAATAAGATCTAAACAAACAAAAACAGCCAAGATCCAATTTTTATGCAAATCCAGAGTGATCATTGATTAGAAATGGCCAAAGAGAGATAGAGAGACATACGGGCAGTAGGATTTGGAGAAGATGACGATCTTGTGGGAAGAGATGGTCTTCTGAACAAACTCGGCTTCCGATGATGAAGCAGAAGAGGACACCATGGAAATGGCTGTAACAAGTGTGACGAACAACATTACCATCAAGATAGATCTAAGCATTGTCATGGTCTCGTTAAGCCTCTCTCTGTACTCAGAAAATTCCTGTTTCTTCTGCATATTCAATTGAATCCGTAGAGACACCTCCTTGGAGAACAAATTAACACTCAAATCAAAGACCAAAGAGAATCAAAACAGAATACATAAGATTTATTTGATTAAGAATCTGGAGTTTGTGGCATCAAGAAGATTTATTTGATTAAGAATCTGAGAAACTTACCTTGTGATTCCAATTGATTCAATCTCTTCCGATTATTTCGACTCCAACTTGAAATCGCATCCATCTCCAAATCTCCAACTATGGCTTCAACCTTCTCCTGATTCCAAATCCATCGATTACATATCACACGGCGTTTCGGGAATTCGATCGCGAGAGAGAGAGAGGGGAAAATAAATAAAATCGAGCTTCTCAGTTTTTTTTTTCCTTTGTATTATTCTTTCGACCAACAGCAACCCGACACATATCGTCTCTTAAACCACAGTCGGGTATACTATATTAGAGGCGCCTTGAATTTTTTCTTTTGTTCTGATTTCTGTTTTTTGAGTGAAAACACTAAGAACTCATGTATGATACTACCGATGGAGAAGGTCTTATGTATCTTAGACCCTTTTAACTTTGAAACTAATTGGGAGATTATAACACATAATTATCAAATTATGTTTCAACAATAGTATATATACTTTTCAAGAACTTTCAATATTTTTTTTTTCTCTTTTTTTTTCTACTACTTCTTAATATTGTAGTAGAATAGTGGAAATTATCTCACACTATTTTCTTTCATCATCATCATATATTGATGAGATAAGTACCTCATGTACTTTTTTTTTGTCAAACAAGTACCTCATGTACTTATTATTCATTTATAGTGGAGATACTAGTCGACTTAATCACGACCTTATATATATATCATACCCACATTTATAACCACTTTTATAGCAACTTTCTTATAATTGATGTGTCATTTTCTTTTTTCTTTGGATAAAGTCATATTCACTTCAATGAATAGACCAAGCCAATAGGATATGATTTATATCAACATCTCATAATTTTACACAGTCACAAAAAAATGAGATTATAATATTTTTTAAAAAATATTTTTCACTATATTGTGTCTTACATGACAACAATATTTTGTGACAAGTAGAATATATTTTCTCTAATATATTTCTATAAATGATATTATTTTCTATTATATAATTGGAATAAGTTGATCTGTATTCTTTTAAATACTTTTAATCATTTACTTTCTTTAGATTATTCTAAAGAACTAGTGAATTTTTATAGTCATATACATAGACTTAAACCTCCCCATATAAGTGATGCCAAGTAAAAAGATCAATAATCATTATTTAGTAATTTGTTACTAAATTTTCAATGTATTCACCAAAGAAAGTTGGAGACATGATTTAAAATATTTCATTATGATATTAGATCTAATTTTGATTAGATTTAAATTTGTGATTAAATAAATAAAGTAATTCATAAACATTATATCAATCATGTAAATGAATGTTAAATAAGTATTAAGCATCGTTTCTTTATATTTTCTTTTTGAAAAGTTAAATGAATAAATCTATCTACATATATATTTTCTGTTTAAAACGTTTTATAAAATCATTTATCTATATATATATATAAGTTTTAATCAGTTATCAATAAATATAGTTTTTTTTATAAAACATTAGCTAATAAAGCATATCATGCTTATTTATTTGCTAATTTATAAAATATATAAAAGAATACTTATCTCGATGGAGATACGTCATCGGAATTCTGTAACGGAAACATCTTTGACTAATGATAGTTTTCTTGATCCTTTATATTGAATCCTTCGTTTCAAAACAATAAGAAACTTTTAGCCAAGTATAACAAAACAACGAATAATGAATTTGATTGCTATGGCTATTACCATATCACTTAGATCTAAAGAAGTTATTCATAATCATATATAAATCATACGGTTTATAAATCTCGATCATAAATCAATATATAAAAATCATGTGACAATGAAGCACTAGGCATCATAACTCAAACTAACGATCGCTAAACAACCTCAAACCAACGATTTACCAAATCAAAACACTAAAAACAGTGTAGCAGTTAACGCGTAGCATATGCAACATTATGTTCAATAATATGCAGTCAATCAAAATATGTTTTTAATTTGAAACAATAAATAAAAACGATGCTTAATAATATAGCAACTGAGATCGAACAATAAAGCATAATTAATTATGTACAGTTCTAGTCTTCTATGACATGTCCAACTAAGAGGAAGTCATATCGATAATTATAAACTAGCAGATGGACCTCCACAATAAACTAAGCATGAGTATGATTATATATATACATATATATGATATACTAGATCGACAATTATAAACCATGTGTCGATCAAAAACAATAAACAAAATAAGATATGAGCCAATCGATAAAGAACAAGGTTACTTATCTTGATGGAAACATCATTACTCATACGAACTCAGGGAAAAAGACACCATCGACGAATGATTATTTGCTTGGTTCACCAACTCATGTTGCAACAGCAAATTCTCGATGGAAACTATTAGAGAAGTTGGTGACGTTGGAGAAAGAGAAACGGTGACGGCTGCTCAAAAGTCTCGATGGCTAGGGGTTTTTTTTCTTAAACGGTTAGGGTTTAGAGCTGATAACGTGTTATAACAAGAGATTTAAGGAAATTATTCTCATGTATTATTCATCTGTTGTATAGGACATATATATAAGATACAATATTAGAGTTTAGGGTTTATACTAATGGGTCGATAATAGGCATCCATACAATAATATAATCATTCATAACAATTATAGAATTGATTGTATTCTAATTTTATCATGAAAGACCTTATACTTTAAAAATTACATTGTCATTGTAAATTACATATAATTACAAAAGCTAAGAAAATATATTTTTTTAAAACATATGATTGCATGTACATGTGCCATATATACCTTAATTAACTAAAACCATCTGTACAACTAAAATTATTTAGTTTTAATCAAGGTATGACTAAAAATATATAGAAAAATCATAAGTGTACAACTTGCCACGATGGGTACAATTTCAAAACTAGAAACAATTTGTGCATTTTGACGGCTACACATGTACAATTTGGTGGCCGGACAAGAACACATGAGGATCACGTGTTTGTTGTGTGAAACCAAATTTTAAATTTTTTAAAATTTTCAATTCTGCAATTGGAGGGAGAAAGAAAGAATCGGAAGTGTGGGCTCCCATACTATTTTTTAAAAAAGAATTCAAAAGAAAAACGAAAAAAAAAATCCTCTCCTCCTCTCTCCTAGTTTTAAGGTTTGCGATATCTGAGGAGCTGGATCATCAAATTTTTTTGAAATGAGCTGCGACTCTGGAGCATCGGGGATCTTATGTGGTAATTCCTCTAACCGAGTAAGATTTCGTGGCAAAAAATTGTCATTGTGGCTCGACAATTGTTGAGATAATATCTTGATCAACTCTAAACCTCTTTCACTACTACCGTTGTGCGTATGCAGCACAAAGAATGGTAAGCACACTATAAATTTTTTTGGATTATCAATTTTTCCAATTAATTCACCAGCTGCTGTTTTTGCAGTTTCTGAATGTAGCTTGTGAACGATACCCATGTCTTTAAATGGGTTGTTGAAGCACTGGTGGATAAGGTATAACAATTGGATTTTCAAGTGGGTGTTCTCTAAGAAGAAGTTAGTCTGATGAAGATGGATAGGATGAGAGATATGAAGGAAATTAGGAAAACGTGTCTACTCGTTTTCTGTGGATGTTTGCGAATTGTAGGTTTTGGAATATAGTACAACTAAGTAAAACTTGTTTTTTGTTCTGGTACAACTAAGTGAATACTTGTTGGTACAATATCTGGTTGTAATTTGTATCTTGTCCTATCTTTGCCCAAGTTGTTCCTTCTAAGACCCAAGTTGCATGTATCATCTCACTCTCAGGTTGTACCTTATCCTTCACATATAATTCCACATATTTGACCCTAGCATCAAGGACATAAAATTTGTTAGTGCTATCCTTAAACCCTTTGTTCACCCAATCTTCTAGCTGAAGCAAGCTTGCTGCAAGTTGTAACAAATTCTCCAGCGCCACATCAACCAGATTCACATTCTTCGGGTTCACATCATCTTGATCCACACCAACATCATCCTGACTAACATCATCAGGATCCACATCATCCCCCAGTTATACGAAGTTATACATTTAAAAATCTAATATTTACCTCCAAAGGAATTATGAAACTAGGAAAGACCCACCGTGTATCCACATCTCCACCAAAGTGGCCCATCAAACGAAAGATGTCTTTCATGTTCTCATCAAATGTCAATCGACCACAAGGGAAGATTTTACACATATCATGATCATCCACGACTCTAAGAAAGAAAGGCCATAGAGGTTGCTTTCTTCCCTTCTTTTTTCTCCCCTATGATGACGCTATATAAGCAATACAATACTGCCATCTTCAAACGATCTGTAGAAAGTTTCCTCATTGATAGTAGCTTCGCTTTAACATCTTCATATTTTATTTTTGATCCAACCTCAAAAGTACCTCCCAACAAAGTTTAAACTGCCCAAACTTTCCTTGAAACATGGATACTGATGACAATATGACCCAGAAATAATTGTCATTTCTCTGAGAGGATACCAGATGGGTACACCATTGACCATGAACCAACATTTATTTTTCTTCTCCAAACGCGCCATGCGAATCAAGAGCATCCACATACCCATCAACTTATGATTGGAGTCTTTGGGCATATGGAAGAAATGTTTGAATTGTGGATGCAATAGAAACCAATCCAACTCGTCTTGTTGAAGATGACTTCCCAATAAATTCATCGCCTTTGAATTATAACACATTCCAGATAACTTGAAAGACTTTCTATACTCGGTGTACTCGAAGTACTTATTCAGAGGTTGCATTACTTCGACATCGTTCTCAGATTCCTGTAAAACACATATCTAGTTATACCAAGTTTTACTAAGTTATGCTTTTTAATAAATGAATTTCACAAAAACATAGTTATATCAGTTTCTACTGAATTGTTCAAAGTTTAGATACATATCGATGAATCCCTATCATTTGACTCAGTTTTATCTCAATTACCTTCATAATCATCTCCACGAGTCTCTTCTTCTTCTACGATTGTATCTGTTCGGTTCGATGGTCCAACAAAGCTTGGGTTCTTTGTATGCACTATTGCGATTCTTGCACAAACAAAAAAAAAGAGAACAAACCCAATTAACAATTCCACTCTAATTCTAACCTACTTATCCAACATTCAATTCCATAACAAAATCGACAAAATCAGTTTACCCAACATTCATTTGTATTTAACATAAAACTGAAAAAACATAAACAGACTTCAACTTACCCAGACTCGAGTTATCCTTAGTTGTAAACTTGTACTAACACTGGAAGGTGAAGAATAATTTTATACTCGATTTTCGGGAAAGATTAAAAGAGGAAAAGGGCGAGATCCTAATTGGGTGGATTTAGGTGGGTGGTGGTGGGATATGTAATTCTTTAGCCACACATTTTCGATTTTAAAAAACTATAAAATAAAATCAGTTTTAGTCAAAGGAGAAAGTAGAATATCTTTTTGGGTCAAAGGTATTGGAGATTTTGGTCCCTTATTCTTCCACCTTCGTATAAGCAGGGTGTTCTAGGCACATGATAAAGATCTTACATCCCACCATCTCGACGGCCTCGCCTATTGCCACGACCTCTTTGACTCCTGTCACAACCACCATCTATACGTTCAGTGTTTCTGCCACCGCCTCCACGTTCCGTGTCGCTACCTCCTTGGTCCGGCTCATACTTAGTTTCATCTGCTTCTATGGAAGGAATCTCCCTAGCATATATGTTCACACCTCCCGTTCTTATAGGAAAACTTTTGAGTCCACAACTTGGTTTCCAACATCTGTTAATATGAAAATGAAAACCAGTTAACTTAACCATACACATAAAGAAGCAAATTAAAAATATGATCCTATAACCATGTTTTGAGTCATCCACGGGCGCAACCACATTGGGAAGGAAAACAGCCGCCAACAAAAGAAACAACACTGCGAAAGCTCTCGTATTCATCTTGATAATTTTTTCTACTAATTTACGAAGCTTCACACTCGCTTATCTTGATATATAGTTGCACCATATCCATGACGTAACAAACAAGTGTTTGTTTAGTTGTTTGGTATATATACAATGAATAAGTAATTAATAGACGTTAGTTGGCAGGTGAAAGTCAAGTTGGCTGATCGAGTAAAACAAAAACAAAAAACAAAACAGAGGGACATTTTTTCTTCTAATATTAATAATCAAACTTCCAAATGGGCCTGGGCCGTGGCCTTTAAAATTTTGGATCCAAGTACAAATTTAGGGTTTACAGCAACAAAACAGAGCAAGTCATCGGCAAGAGGATCAAATCCTGTTGACCAGTGGAAGCAGCGAGTGAGCTCACCAATTCCGGTTGATTCAACGGCCACAACTTCGCGGCAGCAATGATAGGATCCCGACCATCGATAGAAGAATCCAATTTATGTCGTTAATCGTGTTCCAACAAGCCACCTGATCAGCTACAACCCTTCTGGTGTACGCAACTTCTAACAACCGACATCAACGTTGAATCGCTGCAAATGAGCAATTTGCTACATAACCAAATCAATAATTTGATTAAAATATAGCATCATATTAAAAAAATAGATGAATAGGATGAAAAATAGGCAAAATTACTCTTTTCATGTTTTGATGGTAATGGTGGTAGTAGAAAGTAGTCGTGGCTGGCTACCAGAGGTGGTGGTTGGAAGAGGTGGCCGAAGGACAGCGACCAGAGGGGAAAGTGGCTGGAGATGGTGGTAGTGGTGGTAGTAGTAGAAGGGTAGAGATGGTGGTGGTAGGAATAGAATAGTATATATTATAATTTATATAGAGAATATCTTCTTACTATTAATTTGAAAATACAATTTGTAAATTAACCTTTTATTTGTATTTACATAACTAAACCATTGTCATTTGAATAAATATCAAAATTTGAAATTATAATTTGTAATATCCAAAAAATATACATAGAAATTAATATCAATAATTTAAATATTATTGATATTTTTAATTTTGTAAATTTTTTAAATTCTTGTGGATTATGTTATAGAACGGGTTAGAGTTTACATAAATATGATTATTTATTTTTGTACGGATTTGTCTACTAAAATATTTTAATTTGTTATCAAATTAGACAACAAGAAATATTATGCCAATCCTTACCGCTATCAAAAAAAAAAAAAGTACAATCCATCTAAAATTATAAAATCTATATTTTGGCTGAACTGTACTTTCAAAGACATAGAAGTACTTTAGATAGACATAGAAGTATTTTAGACCACCTCTATCTATTAGAACCTCTTAAACCATCTCCAATTCACCTTTATTTTTATTTTTATATTTTGTTTTAGAGTAAAAATTATTCTAATCCATCTCTATATCCACATTTAAAATAGAAATTACTATCTTTTTGCTCCATATATACAGGATTTTTTATTTTTCCTGTATAATAAAGTCAAAATTTTTTAATTACAAACTAGTCCTTTAACTTTTAATTTTATTATGATTTATGATAAAAATCAATAAAACAAATATTTTTGATAGTTAATAATATAATTTTATATTCATTATAAATATTGTTTTAGGTTTTAAAATTTTATAATTGGAACCAAATTAAATAAATAAAAAAGTTTCTTTTAAAATTTAATTGTAAAATTTTTATTTATATAATGATTCTTTAAGTAAATGGGTTAATTTTCAATTTTTATTAATAAAAATTTATAAATAAATGGGTTAATTTGCAACTTTTTTAAGCAAAAAAATACTAATACTAAAATAAAAATTGGAAGATTTTTTTTAAGAATATTTGAAAAAGGACAATTCTTGGGGTGAACCTCTTTTATTCATCTCTTTAAATTAAGGAAACAAATCTTAATTAAGGAAATAAATTCTGTAGATCAATCAATTTTAAAATTGTAAATTTTAATATTATATTACAGATTTAATTATCACATCTAAACTCTAACTACTTTTTATAAACTCAAACCGACGTATAATTTTGTTTAATTGTAAAATCTAAATCCTAACCACTCTTTTATATACCCAAACCGACATATAATTTTGTTTAACTGTAAAATCTAAACTCTAACCACTCTTTTGTAAACCCAAATCGACATATAATTTTGTTTAATTGTAAAATCTAAACCCTAACCACTCTATTGTAAACCCAAACCAATATATAATTTCCTTTAATTGTAAAATCTAAATCCTAACCACTTTTTTGTAAGCTTAAACCAATATATAATTTTGTTTAATTATAAAATCTAAATTCTAACTATTATTTTATAAACCCAAACTGACATATAATTTTAAAAATTATAAATTTAAATCATAATCCTTTATTATAAACCCAAACCGACCTAATTTCCTTAATAAAAGATCGACATAATTTGTTTCTTTAATTTGTTTTATCATTTTATTTTAATTTTGATTTATTTTTAAAAATATAATATAACATGACATATTGTTGTATTCTAATTGGTTAAGTAAGAGGAGGTGAATGAGAGTTGTTCACCCATAGGAGTAAACCCAATAAATTTTCTTTGAAAAAAGACAATTCTTCTTATTCACCCCCTCTCAATTATGGAAACAAATTTTTAATTAAAGAAACAAATTCTGTATATTAATTCATTTTAAAATTATTAATTCTAAACATTATATTGTAGTTTTTAATTATAACATCTAAACCGAAGTCACTTTTTTATAAACACAAAGTGAAATACAATTTTATTTAATTATGAAATCTAAACCTTAACCATTCTTTTGTGAACTCAAACTGACATATAATTTCGTTTGATTATAAAATCTAAACCCTAACCACTCTTTTGTAAACCCAAACTGACATATAATTTCTTTTAATTATAACATCTAAACCCTAACCACTCTTTTGTAAACCCAAACCGACATATAATTTTGTTTAGTTGTAAAATTTAACCCTAATTATCTTTTATAAACCTAAACCGATATATTTTCTTTAATAAAAACCTTTACAGAATTTGTTTCCGTAATTTGTTTTGTCTTTTTTTTTTTTATTTATTTTATATATACGATATGATATGGCGTTTTTTTTTGTATTTTGATTAGTGAATTTTGAAAGAGTGAACCCAATAATTTTTCTTTGAAAAAATAGAAGAATACTTGAACTAAAAAGGAAAAAAAGCTTAAAAATATCTCATCTAGTTTATATTTGGACAAATAATACTCCATCTTTTTTGGTTGGAAAAATAATACCTCATTTAATTAATCAATATTGATTAATACCTCAACGTCTAAGTGTTGTAAGTTTCATACCTAGCACGTGTATAATTATTTGAGAATTACAATTTTGACCTTAAAAACAAAGTTTAATAGTATATTTATTTTAGATAAAAGAGATAAAACATAAAACAAAAAAAAACAAAAAAAACAAAAAACCACGCTGAGAGCGTCGTCTTCTTCGTTGTGCTTCTTCTCTAAGAACCTGCTGTGTAGATTTGTGTTCATTTTCTTCACCAAAACGAAAAATCCTAACTAGATTTCATAAAAATTCTCCATGGGTTTGTTTTCTCTTTCAGTTTGAAGAGGAAAGATACATAAACACGATGTCGGAAACTGAAATTTTAGATCTAACAAGTAGACATAAAACAGAAGATAAATATATATGATTGTAGGTATATAGCGATTTGCCCAATTTGAGTTCGGTTTTGTTGTATGGGTATGCCCAATTTTCCCAAAGCTTAAATCTTTGTTAATGTTATTGTCGGTGGTTCTTAATGGAAACAAATCATGAAAATAAAAATTTCTGGGTTTTTGTTTCAGCTTGTGACGGTGATAATTCTGGCAACCTGCGAGTTAGAGTCAAGCCTCTTCACCTTCACCATCATCAAAGAATCGTGACCAGAGGAGAAAACGTGTATAAGACCTAGCTCTCGTCCTCATAAGCTACCATCGCCGAGTCAGCCACTTCCGATGTGGTCTCCACCGAGTCAAATATTTTTTTTCCTTTTTTATTTTTTTTTCGATTTTACTTTTTTCTATTTTATTTAAAACAGAAAATTATCTTTAAGGTCAAAATTGTAATTCTCAAATAATAATACACGTGCTAGGATATGAAACTTACAACATTTAGAAGTTGAGGTATTAATCAACATCGATTAATTAAACGTATAATTTTTCCAACCAAAAAAAATGGAGTATTATTTGTTTAAATAAAAAATAGATGTGGTATTTTTAAACTTTTTTTCCGAAGTAAAAATCATCTCTATTTTAAAACTGAAAATAAGAAATACATTGAAAATAGTTTTAAAGTTTTTTTAAAAGTAAAACAAATAATATGATAATTTATATATTAGCTACTTTTAGTAATTGAACTAGTAAATGGATGTCAAAAACAATCTCTTAAACGAGAACCCGAATCTATTTTTTTTTTTTTTACTTTATATATTTTGTAATATTCTTTTAGAAAAGAGTAGCTAAGTTAGATACCGTGAATGGTGTTCCTCTTCGCTTTACGTCATATTAATTTCAATAATACAAAACATTTGTAATCTGTACAAAAATAATTTTCTAAAAAAGCATATACAGTCGTGTTTTTCATTGTTATATTCCATAATATGTATATATATTAAAAATAAAATAAAAATGACATCTTTAATTGCGTATTTTTGTAAAATATCTTTTAATTTTTCTTTTGAAAAATAAGAAATATAATCTATTCTCGGATCTTTTTATCGTAACATTTTGTGCATATCTTTTCATTTTAGAATTTTTTTAAAAAATCAAAAAAAATCATTTTGTTGTCTCGTTTGTTACCTTTCAAAAAATATTTTTTAAAAGTAAATTTTGAAAAATGAAAATGTCACCTACATTCGACTATTTTCATAGTAATATTTTTGTAAATGGCTTATACGCTTGTGTCTATAAAGTTAAATATTTATTTAGTATTGAGACTTTTACAAACAGTTATATTTATTCAAATGTTCATATCCTTTAAGCTGTATATATGGTTTGAAAACAACTAAACTTTTGTTTTTTTACAAAAGAAACATTTGTTTTACGCTGAATCAAGATAATTTAAAATTCATTATGCAACGTTATTCTATACTCTCTAATTCTTTATTAACATACATCATTTTAAGTTTGAAATTAATCCACTAATTATTTATCTAATTAAAGATTTTTGGATTGACTATAATAATATAGAACATTTTTCTATAAAATTCTATTGAAGATGCACCGGTTCCTTTCCCAGTTTTGGTTGAATTATACTTCAAAAAAAAAAAAAAAAAAAAAAAAAAA
>NC_025703.1:16872255-16893208 GCF_000633955.1 Camelina sativa | reverse complement strand
TCCTCCTTGGCCGCCTCCTCCTTGACCACCTCCGCCCTTCTGTCCTCCTTGACCACCTCCTCCTTGACCACCTCCTCCTTGACCACCTCCGCCCTTCTGTCCTCCTTGACCACCGCCGCCTCCACCTTTCTGTCCCCCTTGGCCACCGCCCTTTTGTCCTCCTTGGCCACCACCACCCCCTACTTGTCCTCCTTGTCCACACTACAAGAAAACAAGCTGTTTGGGACTCCAAAAATCGTCCTAAAATGGTCGCAAATGCACTATATATGACTATTTTGTGACTGTTTTGAATAGTCGTTAAAATTTGGTCGCAAAATTTATTGGTCCCGATATAGTCACAAAATACTGACCACTATGTGACCTCATTTTATGTCTTAAATTTGCGACTACATTAAGATCAATATGTAGTCATATATTCCTGACCCTTTTGCGACAAACTACATAAAAAAAAGTAAAAAAAAAATATAAAAATTTATACAAGAAAATGAAATTAAAAGTAGTTTTTATTTCTTTCGTAAATTCATTATATATATACAATATATCTATATAACTATATCTATAGATTGGCAACTGCCGGAGATGTATTATTACAGCGACGGAGAACAAAACGGTGGCGGCGACCGGAGTGCCAGAGATGCGACTGTGCAGAAATCGAGATGTATTGATGGTGAACTGGCAGAAGATTCGAAATGTAGTGGTGGTGGTAAACGGTGCGAGCAACCACCATCATCTCCGACATCGTTGACACTGGGATCTTCAGATCCACCACCTCTGACGTCGTCGTTGACAATAGGGTCTTCAGATTCAACACCTCTGAAGTCGTTGTTGACACTGATTCTTCAGATCTGTGGTTGAGACCTAAAGTACAAATCAAATAAATAATTAAAACACATAGAATTTCTCCAGATCTATTCTCAGCAACGATGGGTTCAGAAACAGATTAAGAACGGAGAGAGAAAAAGAGACAAACTTGTTTCCACCGTCTACACTGACGCGGTTGCTGTATTAGATCCGACGGCCGGTATAGAAACCACGTTTAACTCTGCTCCTTTGGTATCTTCAGAGGAGAAGGCGACAAAGAGAGAAGATGAGGAAAAGAGAGAAAACAAAAATTGATTTTCTTTAGAAAGAAAGGGAAAGACACGATGAGTAGAAGGGAAGGAGAAAAGAAGATGATTTCTGTCCGTTGGATTGACTTCATCAATGGTGGATAATAAACTAATGACAATCTTTGCCATTTAAGAATAGCCAATGAGAAATTTTCCCCTTTTTTCTTTGATAAATTTTGGTAATTTGATTTCATTTTATGTTATAATTTAGATATTGGGGGTATGGATTTATAAAGTATTAGAATTGATTTAGATTTAAATTTTGATCTATTAGATTTCAATTAGATTTATAAAGAAAACATTTTGGTTTTTTTTAAAGTGATGGATTTCTGTTTTTAATATATATATATATATATATATATAAGTTACATTATTCGAGTTTTATAATTATGATTAAAATAAAAAATGACTAGCAAAAATTGGTAACAAGCATTCAAAAGCACTTATAGTCCAAACTTATTATACATATAAAATTTTAAGTTGAAGGGCCACAAAGATTTACAAATGATTTTACAACTCAGATTAGAATTCTCAATGTAATTAGAAATTACATAAAAATCACAAATATTACATAAAAATCACATGTAACACTTATACATGTTATATATGTAAGTTGCAAATATATTTTCTAAACATTGGAAATTAAAGTGTTTTGGGTATTAGAATGATTGAGTGTCTAAAATAGTTCATATCTATGTAGAAACAAATAACTTAACATATTTTACAATTCTTTATTGTTGAATATATAAATAAATTCGTTAGGCCTTGGTAAAAAGTAGCAAATTCGTCACAATCTCATGTGTTAGTAGCAAAGTGGTGGCAAACTAGTCGCAAATATGTGACCGTATTAGTACAATAGTCGCAAAGTGTAACTGTTTTGTGACCTTATTCTATGAATCACAAACTTATACATATCAAATTTTAAGTTTAAGGGCCACAAAATTTTGCAAATGATTTTACAAGCACTCATATTAAGAATTATAACTACTATCTATGAGTGTAATAAGTAAAAACTTGATATAGTAAGTAAAGTTAGAAATTACAAAACAATCACAAACAAGATATAGAAATCACATGTAATACTTATACATGTTATGTAAGTTGCAAATATTTTTTCCTAAACATTTGAAATTATATTTCTTTTTGATATAATGATGATTCATTGTCTAGAGTGATTCATACCAATGTAGAAATAAATACATTCACAAATTTTATAATTCTTTATTGTTGAATATACATAAACAATTATTAGAAGTTAGTAAAAAGAAGCAAATTCGTCACAATCTCAGGTGTTAGTAGCAAAGTAATCACAAAATAGTCACAAATAATTAACAAAATAGTCTCAAAATGTGACCGTTTTGCGACACTATTTTGTGAGACAAACAAAAAAAAATTAAAGCCTCCAAAAAGAAAAAGAAAAAATATATGATTCGGCAATCACTCGTAGAATTATAAAAAATATTTCTTAAATTAATGAGTAAAAAATTGATATAAAGAAAATACCTAAAGTCACAAATAAGTAGCAAATTTGGGACTACTTTTGTGACTGAAACTCCCGACCATAAAAAGCGTCTCTAATTCGTCACAATTTACGATTATTTTAGGATTACAATGATATAGTCTTATAATAGTCTTATAATAGTCACAAATATGAGACGATTTGGAGACTACAACTGTTTGTAGTAATTTTGGGACTGTTTTGCAACCATTGTTTATGTAGTCTTCTATTAGTTATAAATTCGTCCCAAAAACGTTACAATTATTTGTGACCAAAAAAAGAGTCACAAACTGTAGTCTCAAACTGCATGTTTTCTTGTAGTGCCACCACCACCGCCTTTATACCCTCCTTGGCCACTTCCACCACCTTGGTGTCCTCCATGGCCACTTCCACCGCCTTGGCCACCTCTACCTCCTTGGCTATATTTGGATTCTTCTTCTTCTCCACCAAGGACCTCACCTGCTTCTACGAAAGGAATCTCTTCAACCTGTTCACAATTCCCGTACTTGCATGGCGACTTTGAGTTCTCCACTTGGTTTTCACCAGCTTTAATATATTTATGAAAACCCCGTTAAGCATACAATAGAGGAAACGCAAGAAAAAATTAAGGGTTATGACTCTAACCTTGTTTTTTGTCATCGATGGAAGCATCCACCGTAACCGCAAAAACAGCCGTCAACAAAAGAAACCACACTACCAGAGCTCGCGAATTCATCTTTACTGTCTTTGCAACATGCAAAATTAATTGACGACCTATACACCTGCTTTTTTTGTTATATATAGTTGTACCTTACACTGAAGGAGCAAGCAATTAAGAAAATTCTATGTATTAAATAAAACTTAAGCGGTAAAGGATCTTGTGGGCACATGATGACCAAAAACATCTTAGTTGGCAGCTGGAAATATATCTGCAAGCTTCGTTTAAGCGTCTGGAGAGAACACGTAGGATTCAGAGTCGCCACGTACCAAGGTTAAGCGGGACTACCTTTGATCATCATACATTATTATATGGCAAAATACGAACACTAACATTTAAACTAGGTACTTTCCATTTGCATGCGTTCGTGTTGACATATGTATTTCGTGATGTTCGTTAATTAAGAGTTGTGCATGTGGACACTGGAAATAGCTTTATCATGTGAAGGTGGCATGAGACGCTGACCTTGGCCCATGCATGTGGACGTAAAACTACACCTGGTACAAGAAATTTGTCAAAAAATAAAAATAAAAATAAAAAATATTACGGCAATGCAGAAATAAACCAAAATGTATACAAACAAATATCATATTCTCAATATCAGATGATACGAAATGAATAGTATTCAAACAAGAATGTATCGGGTGCATCATCGAGTTTTGTTAAAACAGAAATATCTAGGAAGAGAGTTTGATGCTTTTCCCCCAAAAATTTGTTGGGATACAAACAATATCCCACATCTGAAGATTAGAAAATAAGTTTTTAATATATAAACCAAGACCAACTCCAATTAATATTAGGCCTTTTGGGAAGGAGCCTAATAAGAAATCCATGCGGGCTTTGCCACCTAGGCCCAAAGCAGACAATATCATACTAATAAGGGAGTTGGCTTGGGCTTGAATCAATAATTGATATCAGAGCTACAGGTTTTGTTGGAGGACTTACTTGACTCAAGATAACGAATTCAAAGCTTGAGGTTGAGAGATTTGACGGATCATGAGACTTCTCTCTGTGGAAGATAAGGATGTATGCACATCTGAGAATACTTGGGTTGAAGGATGTACTGGTTGAGCAAGCTCCGCTCCCACCATTAACAGAAGTAGAAGAAGCTGATCTTGGAAACAAGAAAAAGAGAATCACAAATGAAGCAAAAAGGAAAGAACGATGTGAAAAAGCAATGGACATTATCTTCTTAAATGTTGGAGATAAGGTGCTGAGAAAGATTGAAAAGTGCACTACTGCTGCAGAGACGTGGACGATGTTAGAACGCCTGTTCATGGTAAAAACACTACCAAACAGAGTATATCTTCAACTAAAGGTATACACGTTCAAGATGCAAGAGAGGAAAACAATCGATGAGAATATCGATGAGTTCTTGAAGATGATTGCAGACCTAAGCAATCTGACTATTGAAGTTCCAGACAAAGTACAAGCTGTTCTTCTTTTGAGTTCACTTCCAGCAAAGTATGAACTGTTGAGAGAAACTCTCAAGTATAGTCGAGAGGGAATAACGTTTGAAAAAGTAGCTAGTGCAGTGAGGTCTAAAGAGCAAGATCTTAAGGAAACGTCCAGTTCAATGTCTCCTGCAGAAGGTTTGTTTGTCAGTTCCAGAGGCAGACAAAATCAAAGAAACAACAATCAAGGTAGAGGAAGATCTAAAAGCAAGCCTAGATCACAATCAAGACCAAGACATAACAATAGCAAAGGTTGTTGGATTTGTGGAAAAGATGGTCATTGGAAAAGAGATTGTCCTGAGAGGAAGAACAATAATCACCAGAAGAACCTAGTGGAATCTGCAAACATTGCATCAAGTAGTGTTGAGCCTCTTCTTCTCACAGCAAGTATACAAGATCCTAAAGATGAATGGATCATGGATTCAGGATGCACATTCCACATCACTCCTAACAAAGATCTGTTGTTTGATCTTAAAGAATTTGAAGGAGAAAAAGTGTTAATGGCTAATAACACACACAATGATGTTAAAAGAATGGGGAAGATAAGGATTGTGAATCCCGATGGCACACAAGTGATCTTAAGTGAAGTTAGATATATGCCATCTATTGGCAGAAATCTAATATCATATGGACTTCTTGAGAAGTCATGCTGCAGATATGAGGGTAAGGATTTCAGAATTCAGTTTTATAAAGGGGATCAAAAGGTGATTTCAGGAAAGTACGTTGATGGGCTATACTACCTTGAAGGAACTGTCACGAAGAATGAAGTTTCAGTGGCTAAACTGGACATTGACATGACAACAATATGGCATTCAAGGCTGGGACATATGAGTCTAAAGAGTATGCAGTTGTTAGTAAAGAATGACTATCTGTCTGACAAGGAAGTGAAGACTTTGGGCTTTTGTGAGAATTGTGTGCTAGGAAAGTCACACAAGAAGAGCTTTGCAAAGGGAAAACATACTTCAAAAGGGACTTTAGACTACATACATTTAGATTTATGGGGTTCTCCTTCAACTCCCATGAGCCTTGCAGAATGTTAGTACTTTGTTACCTTTATAGATGATTATTCAAGGAAGGTTTGGATCTATTTTTTAAGAACAAAGAATGAAGTATTCTCTAGATTCAAGGAATGGAAGAATGCAGTTGAGAATCAGACTGTGAAGAAAATCAAGTGTTTAAGAACTGATAATGGCTTCGAGTTCTGTAACAATCAGATGGATGAGTTATGTAAGGAATCTGGTATCAAGAGACATAGAACTTGTACATACACTCCTCAACAAAATGGAGTTTCTGAGCGTATGAACATGTCTATCATGGATAAAGTAAGATGCATGCTTTCTGAAACTGGTCTGGAGCAAAAGTTTATGGCAGAAGCTGCATCTACAGCAGTCTACTTGATTAATAGGTCACCAAATTCTTCAATAGAATACAAGCTACCTAAAGAAGTCTGGTCAGGAGTGAAACCAGATTTATCACACCTGAGAATGTTCGGATGCACTGCCTATGTTCACATTACTCAAGGTAAGACAGAACCAAGAGCCATCGAAGGTGTCTTTATGGGTTATCCTCAAAATGTGAAAGGTTATAGAATGTGGATTCCAGAGGAATAAAAGGGGTACTGGAGCCTAGGTACCTGGGTTTCGCTGAAGGGGAGGCCATAGGATCGTGGTACATGGTTTGAGGGGAGGTTTGTTGGGATACAAATAATGTCCCACATCTGAAGATTAGAAAATAAGTTTCTAATATATAAGTCAAGACCAACTCCAATTAGTATGAGGCCTTTTGGGAAGGAGCCCAATAAGAAATCCGTGTGGGCTTTGCCACCTGGGCCCAAAGCGGACAATATCATACTAATAGAGGAGTTGGCTTGGGCTTGGAAAGCCCAACAATTGGTATCAGAGCCTCGGTCGAAAGTGGACCTAGGGGAGTGGGTGTGGGCTCTGTATTCGGTGTGGGAGGATCTCTCAAAAAGATGACATAATTAAGGGTGCCTCAAAAATACTTCAGGAATGAAGGGGTACCAGAATCTAGGTACCTGGGTTTCGCTGAAGGGGAGGCCAAAGTATCATGGTACATAGTTTGAGGGGAGGTTTGTTGGGATACAAACAATGTCCCACATCTGAAGATTAGAAAATAAGTTTCTAATATATAAGTCAAGACCAACTCCAATTAGTATGAGGCCTTTTGGGAAGGAGCCCAATAAGAAATCCGTGTGGGCTTTGCCACCTGGGCCCAAAGCGGACAATATCATACTAATAGAGGAGTTGGCTTGGGCTTGGAAAGCCCAACAATTGGTATCAGAGCCTCGGTCGAAAGTGGACCTAGGGGAGTGGGTGTGGGCTCTGTATTCGGTGTGGGAGGATCTCTCAAAAAGATGACATAATTAAGGGTGCCTCAAAAATACTTCAGGAATGAAGGGGTACCAGAATCTAGGTACCTGGGTTTCGCTGAAGGGGAGGCCAAAGTATCATGGTACATAGTTTGAGGGGAGGTTTGTTGGGATACAAACAATGTCCCAGATCTGAAGATTAGAAAATAAGTTTCTAATATATAAGCCAAGACCAACTCCAATTAGTATGAGGCCTTTTGGGAAGGAGCCCAATAAGAAATCCGTGCGGGTTTTGCCACCTGGGCCCAAAGCGGATAATATCATACTAATAGGAGATTTGGCTTGGGATTGGAAAGCCCAACAAAATTTGTATTTTAGAAATATTATGGCTCCAAAATTTGTATTTTAGAAATATTATGGCTCCAAAATTTACAAGTAACACATTTTCCAAATTCTGGAACATGGACCCAACACTATTCCTATACGTTCCTTTTTTTTTTATGAATGATAGAAGAAATTTGTTCCTCTCCAATTTTGATGTGGAACAAATAGGAAAAATAAATAAATTATTATCTATAAAAAAAATAATTCATGCAAAAGTCTAATAAATTGTAAAACAACGTTGATGATAACTATCAAATTAAACCTAACTATAAAAGGTACATGATAACGTCAAAACTCTTCTAAACAATTCTATCTTTTGATTCAACTAGTTCCACAACTTATCATAAACAATTCGTACATATCTAATATCAAATTCAAACTCATCTTGATCTATCTCATAATTATCTCATGAATTGTTTAATAATTTAAGTCTTATAAAATACAACTATAAATAATCTTCAGCACAAGAAGCCATCGACCATAGGAAAAAAAACCCTACGATCCATAGACGTAAAGGTGAAAAAAAATCATACAGTATTTTATAGCATAGGATTCTCTTTTAATGTTTTGCTTACAGTCTTGTGTTTGGTTTTGTTAATTTATGTATTTGATTTTGATCTTTAGAAAATACTTGGATTATGGCAAGTTCACGAGAGACTAGTGGAGATCTTTCGAGAAACAAAGGCAAATCGACCACTGCATCAGGGATTGACACCGAAGGAAAGGTATATATGTTTTGTATATAATTATATATTGAATTTCAATGCATATAGGATGAACTGTAATACTGTATTTAAATGAAACATGATTACTGAGTATTTATATATTATAGTATGTATGGAAGGAAAGACATTGTCAAATTATGCTTGAACTCGTTATTACGGAGCTAAAATCAAATGACCACTCTAGTAGAATGCCGAATGTTGCTGGTAGAAAAAGAGTAGAAAACAAATTATTTGAGTTGACCGGAGAGAAGCTTGTTTGGGATGGTGAGATAAAGAGCAAAATCGAGTACTTGGATAAGCTTTGGCAAATTAATAGGCAACTGATGGAACGCACGGGTGTTGCTGTTGATCCGTCTACTGGACAAATAATTATGACAACATCTTGGTGGAATGATCGAATTGCTGTAAGTCTCTTTGTTATCATTTATAATATTTTTATATGAACAGAAAAAATTATTCTAATATGTTTTGAATCATTGATAGGAATTTGGAAATAAAGGAAAATTTGTTCGGGTTTTGAAGAACAAGCCTTTGCCCTTCAAAGATTTGTTGGACCAAATATATGGTCAACATGATGTCGATCAAGATGAACATTACTCTCCATTTACTTTTGGGGCACATCTCCAGGAGACACAATCTGCTTTAGCAAACACGAATGATCTAGTAATACAAGAAACACAAGAGGATCAAAGTACAGAACCATCTTTAGATGTCACTAATTTGGTTCCTCCTACTAATCAAGTACGTGAAACAACAACAACCCAGAAGAAGTCTGGTCTTCGTCCATCAAGAAGAAGAACTCATTTTGAATCGCAAGTTGAGACTGGCTTTCAACGTGTAATAGATACTCGTCAAGATTTATTACAAGAACTACGTTCACGAAAGATTCAAAAGCTATCATATGGCGACGCTACGGTGGTTCTAGAAAAATTACCTATTGAACAACTTGGAACATTTTGGTGGGAGGCGAACAAGTTATTAAAAAAGGATGCTGACATTCGTGAAGCATTTATAAAACTGGAGAGTGTTGAAACTAAGATCAAGTACATGGAGGCTTTAGTTGGAATCGATAGACACGGGTATCCATGCAACAACGTCAATCTGCAAGTGGCAACTAATTTTATGAAAAACAGCCAGCAATTAGCTGCAAATGTTTCTGTGGAGAAGATAAGAGAACGAGCAGTTGGATTTAGTATGTCTCCTCATATCACATATGACATCGCATCTCACCATCTCTCCCAAGAGTTTGAAAATAATTTAGGAGGCTGTGAGGCTATGAAAACTAGTTTTACAGCTTTACTTGGGTTGCCTTCTTCTGAAGTAGGAGAACCGACTACTAGACCACCAATGATCAACTTAGTCGGTGATAGTGGTGACAACAATATTGATTAGACATTTTTTTTAATTTGATCTTCCTAGGATTTGTGTTTGGTTTTTTTCTTTGGGTACGAAGAACATCTTTCTTTTGTTAGATTTTTATACTTTTAAGTTTATTTCCTTTTGATCTTATTATATTATTTTTTTTGCTTGAGTTTTATGTTGGATGTTCTATTTATTTCTTTTGGTATAAGTTACAAAATTCATTGCAACAAAAAAAAAACCCTTACGAGTACTTGCATGTGAGAAAATTGGTTTCTAACTTTATATAATTATGCTAAAAATTTGACAATGATATTTCCAGGAACTTCGTATTCTAGAGTTACGGTTACGTGGGATTCACAATTTAACCGATGAAGAGTTAGCAGAATTGATGTTATTGGAAGAGGAAGAGTTTATGCAGAACTACATGGAACCAATCATAAACTACTATCAAAAGAATTTTTTGAGAAAACCCATGAACGAAGAGTGGGGAAACGGTTGGAGTATCATACAAGGACAAATTTACAAGAGTGAAATGTCATGCCACACTCTTATACGCATGAATTCAAAAGCATTCACCAGTTTGTGTGAAGTTCTTCAGAACAAATATGGATTACAAGAGTCAAAGAACATCAAGATCGATGAAAGTGTCGCAATTTTCTTGATTCTTTGTGCCCAAATCACAGCCAACATGACATTGGTTTAATATTTGGTCATGCTCAAGAGACTATATGTAGGAAGTTTCATCTTGTTTTGGATGCGATAGTGAAGCTGGCTCTAGACTATTTACGGCCAAGAACAACACGTGAGCTTGAAGCAATATCTAAAAGTTTAGAAGGGGATAAGCAATATTGGCCTTATTTTAATGGATGTATTGGAGCACTTGATGGAACCCATATACCAATTATGGTAACTCCAGGTCGAGATGCACTACGATTTGTGAATCGAAAAGGAAGACCAAGTCTTAACGTTTTGGCTATGTGTGATCTAGATATGCTTTTCACTTATTGTTTTGTTGGAATGCCCATGATTCACGAGTGTTGGCAACAGCTATATGTGAAGATCACATGTTTCCCAAACCTCCTGATGGTAAATACTATCTTGTAGATTCTGGATATGCCAATAAACGAGGATATTTAGCTCCATATAGGAAAGAAAGGACAGAAGGTACACGGTATCATCTACAAGAATTTTTACATGGTGAGCCTCCCAAGAATAGCAAAGAAATGTTTAATAGGTGGCATGCGTCTTTACGTTTTGTTATTGAACGTACGTTTGGTGTCTGGAAAAAAAAATGGAGAGTTTTAAATGAATTTTCAAGGTATGATATTCCTACACAGAGAAAAGTTATATTCGCGACAATTGGACTACACAATTTTATTCGTTGGAACAAAATTAAGGATAAAGATTTTGAAGAAGTTGAGAGGGAAACTGATGTTAATCATATGCATCAAAATCAAAACAATGATGAAGATAATGAAATGGAAGAAGAACCAGCTGCAGAAGGAGCCTATATGAAAATTGTACGAGATCAAATTGCTGAGTAAATATGGTCTATAAAGAGACGTAGTTCTCAACGTCTATAGTTGATTATTTTTTATAATTATCATATTAGTATCACACATTTGTAGTGGTTACCGAAAGTTCAAACAATACATGTTCATGTATTCATGTTTGTACGTTGGTTTTGATGGGTTGAAGATGCTTGTTTTTGATTAAAAAAAATATTTTTATTTTTCTTTTAATATTTTTTTTATATGTTATTGCTTGTTCTGTTTTTTTGTTACCATTTACCATACCATTTATTCTGTTTTTTCTCTGCATTTATTCCTTTTCATTCCTTTTTTATTTTTAATTTTTTTCTTTTTGTTCCATTTTATTCCTGTTCCTCCTCGTTCTTTTTATTCTTCAACTGGTCACCAATAAGAGCCTAAACCAAGTTAACGATTATATTTTCGTTACATGGTGCTTCCTTGATCAGCAAGGATGAGATGAACCTTGTTTTCGATTACACTCAGGTTTCGTCGCTGTATTCTCTTTTGGTTTCTTGCTGGTATCAGAAATAAGCGTCAGTGGGATTCTCTACGTTGGATCAAGGTTGTTTCGGTTACACGCGGTATGGTACATCTCCCACATCCGTTTTCTAGGGCCATTCGTTTCTTAAGGAGATGGAGCGGTTTGTGAACTCATCATCATCATCATCTTATTGGCCAAATAAATTCAGGGACCTTGTAAAAATCTAAAAAATACTGGCCTTTTTAACACACCTATTAAAAAATTGGTCCTCAAATTTAATTAATTTTTTTTCTGGCCTTCAAATATAGGCAAATTTTTTTATAACCCTATTCAAATGCTCCACTAGATCTCCCCAAGAACCGCCCCTCAACCACTAACTTAGCAGAATCTCAACTAGATAAACTGAAGTTAATGACTTGATATACTGGTATGAATCATGATATTACCTAAATAAAGAACATTAGCAGGGCCGATTCTTGAATTTTGGTGGCCTAAAGCATAGAAAAATAATTTTGTTTTATTATATAAAATTAATATTTTTTTACTACAATGCTAAAATATAATAAAAAACATGGAAAAAATGAAATAACTAAAATATAATTTTTGTAACTTTTATTATAGCAAATACTCAGTAGACATCATTGTTAATAAAAAATAGTTGGTAATAATATATTATTATAATAAAATAAAAATTAAGGAGAAGAAGTAATTTTGATGTTCTTGTATAAAATTTTAGTTTTGTTTGAATATTATAATATTTTGTAGTCAAGTGAATTCAAATTTTTGTAGATTTTAATGTTAAAAACCAAAAAGTAATAAATAATTTTTAAAAATATTAGACTATTCCAACAAAAAAAAACCAAAACCAAAACCTGTAAATAAAAAACAAAAGAAAAAGAAAAAAAAACTGTAAATGACACGGCAGAGTTGAATGCTTGAACCCATGACTTGCCACATAATCGCATGATACGGACCCAACAGACCTGCCTAATCTCTTAAACATGTGTTGCTAAAAATTTTAATATATGATGTGGCCTAAAGCAGGTGTTTTGCCTGCTTTAGGGGTGGGCCGGCACTGAACATTAGAGTGACTGATATAACTTTTGACTAGCAAAATCTTTCATTTTGGGATCACTGATGATCAACCAGAAGAAAGTAGATGAGCATGCACGACGAGGAGATGGTCAATATTATAGTGTAGCTAGATCTAAATGAATTATATAAATAGTTATTTTCTGTTGTTTATAGATAGGTGACAGTTTTACAACTCTTTTCAATATAGCCATTCATACTTTTATGTTAAAATTCGCATATGTAATTCTCTGCTACAACAAAAGATTTATTGTCCTAAGTTATAGAGTAATTCACATATGTAATTCTCCGCTACAATTGTCTCTGTGACTCAGTAGTCAGTAGGATATTGACTTTCGTTTTCATGTAAGGAAATGAAACTATGGTCTTTGTTTTTATGTTTTTCATGTGCATTAAATGTTTGGGAAAAAATTGTCTGAGCTACCAATAGGCAGTAGTTATGGGCTATTCCAATTATACAATGGGCGAAATGACAAGGAGCAGAAAGATCTGTCGACAAAAATTTTTGGTATGGATCTGTCGTGAAATAAATTCAAATATCTATTAGATCATATTATGATATTTACAAGTGCATGGCATGTACTACTACTAGTACTTGACAGTTTCAATGAATTTAAAGATCTATATCACGTTACCGTGCAGTTTTGTACAATGACGTGAGTGTAAGTAATTTGAAATCTCATCATATTTCATACCAATTTTTTTTTTTTTTTTTGAAATAGTGTTACAAAAAACTTAATGCTCGTGTATTTTATCTGTAATAAAATAAAGTTAATAATCTTCGTTTGTATCCTTGTATATATTTTTATGAAACTCTTTAAGTACATATACTAATATATCTAAGTGAAAAATTCTTATAAATTTTTTAATTTTTAGATTTTGATTTTTGTTTTGCAGAAATTTTCAGAATCATACGATGAATTTCCGATGGTAGTTGTCAAACACATCCTCTACAAAATATTTCTCTATATGATCTTTAATATGCGGGAAAACGGACCATTAATTCTGCAATAAACTAAGTTGTTTTAACGTATTTATACACATAATTTCGAAACATGTTTATAATTACATGAACTAACCTATAATTTGATTCAGTATATAAACTATAAGATAGTATCTATGGTACTTCAATTTTGTATGTTTAGTTAACTTTGGAAACTTTAATGCGTGCAAATGAAACCTCGATATAGTCTAATCTTTTTGTTTATTCTTCGACCTTAAGAGTATGAATTTACAGAAAACCGAAAGATAATAATAGAAAATAGAGACGATATTTTATTATGCAAACATCGCAGATTACAACTCAAACTCGAAGTCATTACATTATGAAACTTTATTCCCATTAGTATCCTTAAGGCGCTTCATTACAAACGCACCATGGTTTACCTATAGTCATACACACATAAGTGTATATATATCTAGAATACAACGCATGGTGGTCAACTTATTATATTGTTTTAGTGACCCGACTGAGTCTGAACAGCTTCTCCAGCATACGAGCAACACCTTACACATCCACGGTAATTTCTGTAGCAGCAGCCGTGACGGCAGTAACCACTTCCTCGACCTCCTCCATTGTATCCTCCTCCGTTGTGACCTCCTCCGTTGTATCCTCCTCCGTTGTGCCCTCCTCCATTGTATCCTCCACCGTTGTGCCCTCCTCCATTGTATCCACCTCCGTTGTGCCCTCCTCCATTGTAACCTCCTCCACCATGGTATTGATCAGGCTGCACGGTTTCCTCACTCTCTGACTTCACTTTACCTTTCCAAAACATTACATTATTTTAAAGATATGCTCTCTTTTTAAAATATATGTATGTAAATTCGGATCTCGCGCTTTAAAAGAAATTATTTATAACATAAAAAATACGTTCTATGTAAAACATAAAAAGAGTTTGATACATGTAATAAGGATTCAACATCATATCTACTACGTACCGGAGGCAGCGGCAACTTCTGAGACAACGAGAAGAACTGCAAATAGACCCAACATAACTAAAGCCTTGGAAACCATCTTCTTTAACTCTTTATAACACTCTTTTTATATATGATGCAAAGCCCAAGTGAATGAAGTGATGGATCATATGTTATTCACTATGCGCTCTATTTATAGAAGACGAGAAAGAAGAAAATTCAAGAAAGAGTCAAATAAACTAATCAGTCTAGTAGTCCAATAATTAAATACAAAGTGGTAAGGAGATAAGTATCAAAGTCTCGTGTACTCGTCTATAGTATTAACTATGGCCCCTTATGGTTGGTTGTTGGATTCACAGTAAATAAATTTGAAACTCCATAAATGACAACACCACCAGTCTTTTACTCTTTTAGTATATTGTACAACTATTAAGTTTTTAAACACAGTGCATTCACATGCATATAGATATTATTATCTCCGTAAAATTATGGTTGGCACAAAAAAATATATGTAGAACTCCATAATTGGACTACTGCAACTCTGCAAAATCCCCGATAATATAAAATATATGATAATTATTATATACATTACCATCATCAATTCATCTCCGTAAAACTATGGTTTGTGACATTCAATGCGAATATAAAAACTATATAACCATTCAAGAATAGAAAAAATGTTATGTCTAATCCAAGAACCCACTAGATGACTTATGATTCTATTTATTATACAAAATAAAATAAAATTATTCTAACCGCAAAGCTAACCAGTAAATTCTAAACCTGAATGAAACATTTTACTATGATAAAAAGGAACATTTAAACTATTAGAGACAATTAATATTATGAAAAGGAACATTTAAACTATTAGAAATAATTTATATTATGACCTATGGGTAGTATATATTTTGGTGTTTTAGCATATTGAATGATGAAAAAACTCTGAAGTGTAAGATGATATATATATATATATATATAGGATTAAACTCGGGTAAGGGAGTTCGCATCTTCCATACGACTGATATTTTTTAGTATGAAAATTAATTTGCTTGAAAATTCCAAAAAAAAATAGGGCGAGAGACTCAACTTCTAGAAAACGAAAAATTAATGTGCGTAAGTGCGTTATTCCGGATAAGTAATCTTTATTTTTCAGGTCGTCAAAGTATATATGTTCCTATATTAACATGGTCAAAGAAAAAAATTCGAAAAGCGGCACAAGACNCGTTTTTTTTTTTTTTTTTTTTACTGA
Organism: Camelina sativa; assembly: GCF_000633955.1. NCBI lineage: Eukaryota > Viridiplantae > Streptophyta > Magnoliopsida > Brassicales > Brassicaceae > Camelina > Camelina sativa. Next base: position 16,877,382 of record NC_025703.1, on the reverse strand, counting down.
CAACAAAAGATTAGTTCATGAGAACCAATATGGTGGAAAGTTGTTTACATATAAAATATGGTGTGGACTTATACGCGCCTTTCGCAACGCACATACATTCAAATTTCTAAAAATAAAAAATAAAGAGAAAGAAGTAAACTCCTCCCTGTCAATCTTGATGTCGGTGAGGTACGTCGAGAAAGCCGGCTAGTCTTGAGGAGAAGACACCATCTTCACTAAGTCTGAACAATCAGTATAGAAAGCCACATCCCGGTAGTCATGTCCAATCATGCAACACATAGCCCAGATGAAAGCTTCTACTTCAGCATGTAAGGGGGAGAGACTTCGTCGGAAATTGGTAGCTCCCATAATGTGTGACGAATCCTGAGACGCCGTACAAATCCATCCTGCACCTGCAAAAGTGTCACCGGCTTTCCAAGATCCATCAACGAAACACCGATGACCCGAGTAAGCGGTGGAAAGGGGAGCTGCAGCCACCCTCACCCGAGGGTTAGAAACAAACGGACCAGAGGGGAGATCCTCACTCTAACCCTCTTCCTATGCATGCTGCCAAAATAACGCCTCACCCTCTGCTACCCTAAAAATCTCCCCAGGCTGCTCATCCTTATTTTCAAAAACCCGTGCATTCCTGGCTTTCCATATATACCACATAACCCACGGAAAAACGGATGTTGAGAGCCCGGATTTTTTGAGCCTAAAAAATGATCCATATTGGCATACAAAGAGTACGTGGGTAAAGAAATTGGCCCCACCGGAACATGAGATAAGGCCCACACTTGCTGAGCCGGTGGACAAACAGAATTAGCATGATTTATTGTTTCCTCATCAGCCCCACACCGTGCAAAACCCAAACACACGCTATACCCCGCCGTCTCAAATTAGACGAGACGGAAAGACAGCCAGACAAAACTTGCCACATAAAATGTTGTATTTTAGCTGGGCATTTAACCTGCCAAACACTTGCCAAAAGAGGGGTAATCTCTGGACCACACCCTAGAGCCTGAAAGGTCCGCGGTGCTGCCCTGCGTGCCGTATGATATCCAGACTTAACCGTATACTTTCCAGACTTTTTTAAGTGCAACCCTAGGGAGTCTGCTGATGGGCAGCTCCCTAAGGGTAAAGCCCCTATCAAGTCGACATCCATCAGATCAAAATGCTCATGAAGCAGATCCATACGCCAAGAATTCGTTTGCCGATCAATGAAATGAGTTAGTTGGAGAGAAGGATCCGCATAGGGACCCTTACTTAAAGCTGGTCTTGGGGATTGAGCCGGAATTCAGGGATCAGTCCATATAGAAATGGTTTCCCCATAGCCCACTCTTTTAATGAGCCCTTTGTGTACCAAAGATCTAGCGGATACAATACTCCTCCACCCATACAATGGAGAGTACGACCTAATCGGTTCCATTGGATTGGAGTTCCGATAGTACCTACCTTTGAAAACCCTGGCATACAGTGAGTCGGGAAACTCAATCAGATGCCATAATTGCTTAGCCAACAATGCCGAATTAAAATCGTCCACATTCCTAAACCCCAAACCGCCTAATTGCTTACTACAACATAATTTCTCCCAGGCAAGCCAATGCGTGCCCCCTGACTGACCATTTGTACTCCACCAAAATTTTTCCATTGCAATAGTAAGTTTGGATGTGATCATTTTCGGTATCCGAAAGCAAGACATCACAAAAGTCGAAACAGCAGTCGCAACAGACTTAATCTTCACCTCTTTCCCTCCCTTTGAAAGTAACTTCGCCGTCCAACCATTTGTCCGATTTAGGAGTTTATCCCGAACAAAAGAGAAGACCTGTGTTTTAGACTCACCTAAACTCTTTGGTAATCCTAGATATGAGTCCATGCCGCCCAAATTGGTTATTCCAAGAACCCCCTGCATCTCCGTTCGTACCCCCTCATCAACCGTATGACCAAACTGTACCGAAGACTTTGCAAAATTAATTTGCTGTCCTGAGACGGCCTCGTACTTCTTTAAAATATCCAAGATAGCTCCACACTGTTCCTTTTCAACCTTACAAAAAAGTAAACTATCATCCGAAAAAAACAGGTGCGTGATTGGTGGACATTTGTTGGCCACCTTAATCCTAGTGATCAACTTATCCATCTCTGCTTTCCAGATATTAGCAATTAAAACTTCCGTACATAAAATAAACAGATAAGGAGATAACTGTCAGCGGCACAAGACGTTTTTGTCGTAAAATTGCATATTGATGTAGTACTTTTACTTCAATTAAATTATCAATCTACAATCTGCATTAATCAACACACTAGGAATGCACAAAGATGCTTAATCTATTCTTAAACAGGAATTGGTTCTTTGTAACAATCTTAGCTAACTAACTGATTCAAAGATAGAAAACCAGCCAAATCAAAACAATGTAAACTCAAAGAAACAGAGCACAACTAGCAACAAACTGTAAATCAAGATTAAACAAGTGAACCCTGGGCAAGGTAATTGACTTGGGAGATAGCTAACCAATCCTAGATGTCTAAGCAACAATCAAGAACAATCTTATGGCTAAGAACACTAATGCAAATTAATTCATTTCCATGATAGAGATTCATATGCTAATCAAGTGATAATCAACTTTTTCCAAAAGCAATCACAAGACAAGCATGCATTAAGAACAAGTCTCAATACCACTACGCACCCTAATCATCAATGTTCATTGGCTAGGAATGCAAAGCTCTTGAATAGTTTGGTTCAGGAATTTCATCAAACACCTTCTGGGCATGAAATTCCTAAAGTCTAGAATCAACATGATCAAGACTTATCTAGCATTATAAACACCAAACAAGATAGGAAGCACATAAACAAAGCCCTAAACATCAAAGATCAATCATCTATCTCCCTAATCTACCTAGCCCAAAGTTCTAAAAGATCTACTCACTCATCATCATGATCACACAAAGGAAATGGTTTGATCTTTGTGAAATCATAATAAGAGATTATAGATTAAGAGATTTGAAAGAGAAATTGCTATTAAAAACTTAGAAATACTCAATCATTCAACAAACCAAGAGTAGATAAGCTTAAAAACTCTAAGTTGCTGCTTAACAAGAGATAACGAAAAGATAAGACAAAGATAAGAGAGATCAGTCTCTCCTTAATAGGGTTAGAGTATTTATAGGAAAATAAAAGAGAATCCGGGTCAACCCAAAACAAACTGGGTCAAACCCGAATCAAAACTAAAACAAGTGTGGTGTTGGCTCCAGTGGCCATGGCTTGGCCGCTTGGTGTGGCCATTTGGCTCCATCGGCCACGGCTTGGCCGCTTGGTGTGGCCGCTTACTCTCCCTGATCTCCATCCGACTGAACTCTATTGGCCATCGTTTGGCCGCTTGGGCTAGACCACTTGCGTCACTCAGCCATGGTTTGGCCGCTGGACTTGGCCGTGTATAGTCCCTGATCTTGACGTCTATGAGCTCCATCGGTCATGGCTTGGCCAATGGTCATGACCGCTTGCTTCACATGGCCATAGTTTGGCCGTTGGTCTTGGCCGCGTGTGGCTCCTTTCTTCACTCTGGCTGTATATACATCCACTCAAACAAGTATAACTCTTTACACGAACATCTGATTGGCCTGAATTCACCTCCATTGCAAAGCTTACTCAATTTACAATAACTTAGATGCAGACCTCTGGAGCTAAATACCAAGGAAAGGGCTTCATACGAGTCGATCTTTGAGGGACTGCAGACTGGTTCCGAATCATCAATCATTTTATGTCCATCCAAATGTGTGTCTTCCATTATATTGCTAATTATTAAATTATTTGGCTCCAAAGCACACTTTCCTTGTACATCTCTACTCCAACATCTGAGATAACAAACTTGATGCAAAATGCAACCTAAACAACCTAAATGCTCATGAATATGCACAAAACAATGAAGAATTAAGCTCTAAAATTACATAAAAACACAAGATATCAACTCCCCCAAACTTATCTCTTGCTAGTCCTCAAGCGTTCACATTCATTAAAGTGTTTGGTGTGATCTTGCAAATGGAAAATAAATCAAGCTCAATTGGTTTAAGGGAGAGGCTTTTTATAAAGTGGTTGACAATGGTGATTTTGGGTGGTTTACTCTCAAACAAAGAGGAATCCTAGACAGTTGTGAAACCTATCTAAGACTGAGAATAATTTGGGCATACAAACTAGCTCTTGATGTTCTACCCACCTAGAAGCTTTTCTACCCTTTCTCTCATCCTTCTTTTCTTTCTTTCAAACCCAAAAACATCAACTTGATTCAACTTAAACCCCTTTTCTTCTTTACTTATGGTCTTAAACTTTTGAATATCTCTAAGGCTTCACTTTAAACAGAAGCTCCTTTTTTTTTTACTTCTTTGAAACTTCTTTTGATGAACCCCCATTCCTACAACACTATGTTTTAGCATTCTTTTTTATAAAACTTTTCTAGGAGACATCAGCTAGACATTTCTTTCTCTTTTTCTTCTTAAGAGACTTAGAGCTTTTAACCAAACTTAACCTTAGAGATAAATCTTTTCTTTTCTTTTGACCAAGTAATTCTTTCTTTTTCCCCCCTTAATCTCTCTTGATTCCAAACCTTTACCCAAATCAAAATTATAACCACCTATCTCTTTCAAAACCAGTCCTATTAGCTAGTTCTAAAGATTCCAAACCTAGCTAAAACAAGAGCCAGTTCTTTGTTATTCTCAATACTCTCAATATTTCACAACCTATAGCATTATCAACAAAGAGGCCTCACTCAACAAATAAACACAAGGCTTGAAAGAAAAGGTTAGGGTTCAAAGGTATGGCAAGAGATTGGGTTAAATAAAATAGAGTGGCAAATAGAGATTGTTAACCCAAATGAAAGTTCCATGAGCTAGATAATTTAAAGATCAAATTAAAGTCCAAATAATATAGAGATGCTGCAATGATCATGCCAGCTTTACACTAGAAGAAAATGCTTTCAAGTGACACAATGCTTTAAGCTTAGACTCTTCATTTTTTCCCAAAGATTAAACGAGCACCAATGAGGGTTGTGGGTTCAATCCTAAGTCTCCACTTTTACAAGGAAACTTCATCATTATCCCCAAATGCAAATGCATGCTAAATGCTTCTAGACTCAATCCTAAACACAAAAATGAATATGC
>NC_025703.1:16870569-16872195 GCF_000633955.1 Camelina sativa | reverse complement strand
TGTCATATTGATACTTGGGATCTAGCTTGGCTTTGACACTTGCAAAGAGTGAAGAAGGACCTTTGTGCTTCACTTTGTACTCTATTGCTTCATCAACAAGCCACAAGGGATGCAAACACAAAGTCATAGGAGATGAAACAATTGTGGGAGGGTGGTTTTGTTTCTTCTTCCTCTTCTTCTTGTTAACAACTTTATTTGCTTGACCCAAATCCCCTTCTTTAGAATCTCCTTTGAGGTCATCAAATAAAGAGTCTAAGCACTCACCATCCAAAATGTCCTCATCAAGCTTTGTAGTCTCTTTAATCCCCACTTTATCAACTTGGAGCTCTTGATATTGATCATTCAAGTCTCTATGATCTTCCTTAGTTTCCACTTCTTCACTAGTGATTGTTCCACAAAACATTGTAGAGGAAAGTTTGTAAAGCACCAAGTGAGCAAGGTATAGTAAATCTGCCTGGATCTTCAAGCTTGGAAAGTGTTTTTGGTATGGGTTGTTGTTCACTTGGTGTATCAAAGATTCCCATGATTTCTTCCACCTTCTCTCTGTTTCCTAGAATAGCTTTGATGAACTCTATATGGAGAGGAACTTGAAACAAGCTATCCACATAAGGCAAAGGTGCTCCAACTCTATTCATATTAGCTTTAAAACTTGAGATCACTTTCTTTTTAGCTTTTGTAAGAACCCTTTGTGGAAATGGAAGTGGAGGACTATAAAGAGGAAGAGCAACACTTGGTGCATGATTCTTTTTAACCTCCTTGGTGACTAGCGCATTACCCCTTGATCTTTTCTCAGTTTTCTCAACTTTAGCAACCACCAAACTCTCAACAGCAGAACCATATAGAAGAGCAGAGATCTCTTCAATAGACCTTTCATTCTCATCAGCATAGTGATCCATTTTTGATTGTTTGAAACTCATACTAGTAACCCTGTTCACCTCTTCCTTGAAGATGGCATTGCAAAACTCCTTTGGGTTTGGTTCTGGTTTTCCCGGTAGAGAACCGTTTTGTCTTGTTGAAGAGGAAGAAGCTTGTCCCTGGACCTGTGTTTGCAACCTCTAAATCTTGGCATTTAACTCACCATATACATTCTCAACTTTGTTGTGCATGGCTTTCATTTGTGTGGCAAGTTCAATGGCACTTCTCCCTTGGCCTTCTAGGATTTGTTTGAGTAGAGCAGTTGTGTCATCTACTTGTCTTTGAGGGTGTGGTGCATTCAATTGTTGCTAAGGTTGGGAATAGGTTTGAGGATTAGCTTGGTAGTTCCCTTGAGGTTTAGGCTGATAGTTGGGTTGAGAAGGAAAACCAGGAGGTTTTTGTGGTGGATAAGTCTGATCTTGTGGGTTCTCCACATTGGTGCTGCGGTAATAGAGGTTAGGGTGGTTGCGGTATTTAGGATTGAACTTGTTATACCCTTGACCACCTACATAATTGACCTCCTGTTGACCTTCAACACAAGCTTCCATAACTTCTTGATAAAGTTCACATTCATTGACAAAGTGAACTTGCTTTTGATTTGCCATAATCATCTTATTCATATTGTCATTCAAAGCTTTGATCTCCTTGCGGTGATGCTCATTCATATCAGTATAGTCCCTTGGAGTTCTATCATAATCCTCTCCATAGTTC